>NW_022262945.1:95000-106367 GCF_002021735.2 Oncorhynchus kisutch | reverse complement strand
CCCCAGTGCACCTTGGAGTCAGGAATTGGCTTCTGGCTCAATCAATAATCTGGACCACCTTCCAGGGTCTGTCAATCAATACATGGTTTATCTTCCCCCAGCCCCTGATCAACGTGTAACCCACTGATCATTATTGATAAGGACCCCAGTCTGAGTGGTGTGCACCAAATCCAGCACACGTCCTGGAGAGAACCCATACCGTAGCAGCGCTCCAATCCAAAACACACACATACACACCACACACACACACACATACACAAACACACGCAAACACACACACATACACACACAAACACACACACACAGACATCACCACACACACACACACACACATACACAAACACACGCAAACACACACACACAACACACACAAAACACACACACAGACACACCACACACACACACACACACATACACAAACACACGCAAACACACACACACACATACACACACAAACACATATACACACACACCGCTGCAATCAAACTCCAACTTCAATCTCTCTGGGGTGGAAGCCAGAGGAGATCAGTGTTGTGATGAAAACAGGTGACTGTCATGGCCATGATCTCCTCTCCTGCAGGCTGGAATGGGACAACAAACTAATCGTCAAATCTCACAGTCCAATATCCTCTCATGGACGGATAGTGGTGGACCAGGTTTGGACCTGATAAGGATACCTGATTTACCGTTCAGAAGATCCAATTCAATGAGGACTTTTAAGAAGGAAAGAAAGATTATCCAACCCTCTCAGACTTCAACTGCCCAAAGAAGATAAGAGTCAAACAATTATTTTCTACTCATTTCAACATAAATATTTCCTTTCTTATTTGAAACATATTCAGAAATGTATGAAGCTTATCTGTTTGTTTCATGTCTGCCGTACTGGTGCTATCAGAGCTCTGAGAGTTAGAGAGGAACCACCCTCGGAACAGACGCCTGCACCACACAAACAGTCTGGAGAGATGACACATGGGAGAGCTGGGCCCTCTCCTCCTCCTAATCCTACCCCCCCCCCTCATCTCTCCCTCATCCCCTCTCCTCCACCTGTCCTCCCCTGGAGCAGGGACCTCAGAGTGGCAGGCCAGATGTGAGTGGTGAATAGGTTCTGACAGGCTGCTTTGCGCTCCCTCACGGCAGGGCTGTAATGGTGACAAACTGGAGGGTGATGGGGGGCAGCATAATGTGTTGTAGGGAACACTGAAGGACACACATACAGTATGAAACACAGGACACTCATCCATTATTTTCATGTTAGCAGTTTGAAAGGTGATAAAGAGGAAGTAGAATGTGTACAGTATAATCTGTGAATCTGTAGTTGACATCAGCAACAATAATCCTAATGAGAACATGAAGGCAACCTGTGACCTGAACTGCTGCAGCACGTATAGGCTCTGCTGGGAAATAATTTCTCTAATAGCAGATTGTGACTCCTTTACAATACTATTGAATCACATAAGACACACATGTAAGCCCTCCATCAAGGACAGCCACTCTGCCCTGCCTACACAGCAGAGCGAGACTACCTCTCTACGTTCTGCTCAGACTGGTGGGTTGGAGTACGAGAGAGAGAGAGAGCAGGAGGAGAGAGAGAGAGGGAGAGAGAGAGAGAGAGAGCAGGAGGAGAGAGAGGGAGAGAGAGAGAGAGAGAGAGAGGGAGAGAGCTATCAGAGTGGAGCTAGATTGGCTGTGGCAGGATAGTGAGGTCCATCACAACAGAAAGCCCAACAGTCAGCAGTTGGACCTTTGGGGCCAAACAAAACAACAACAACAGCAGCCATATTGCTCTCAGGTGCACTGGGCTTCACTCACATCCCTGTGAGATGGCGTTCCTTTCAAACTGACATTATAAGAAAGTGGCTTTTGGAATTGACCTTGTAAACTAGTTTTACTGTATGTTCAACAAGTTTTATTGTATATTCAACTAGTTTTTACTGTATGGTTAACTAGTTTTACTGTATATTGAACTAGGTTTACTGTATATTCAACTAGTTTACTGTATGTTGAACTGGTTTTTACTATATATTCAAACTAGTTTTACTGTATATTCAACTAGTTTTACTATATATTCAACTAGTTTTACTGTATATTCAACTAGTTTACTGTATGTTCAACTAGTTTTACTGTATATTCAACTAGTTTTTACTGTATGGTTAACTAGTTTTACTGTATATTCAACTAGTTTTACTGTATGGTTAACTAGTTTTTCTGTATATTCAACTAGTTTTACTGTATGTTCAACTAGTTTTACTGTATGTTCAACTAGTTTTACTGTATATTTCAACTCATTTTACTGTATGGTCAACTAGTTTGTTCTGTATATTCAACTAGTTTTACTGTATGGTTCAACGAGTTTTACTGTATGGTCAACTAGTTTTACTGTATGTTCAACTAGTTTTACTGTATGTTCAACTAGTTTTACTGTATATTCAACTAGTTTTACTGTATATTCCAACTAGTTTTACTGTATATTCAACTAGTTTTACTGTATATTCAACTAGTTTTACTGTATATTCAACTAGGTTTACTGTATATTCAACTAGTTTTACTGTATGTTGAACTAGTTTTACTATATATTCAACTAGTTTTACTGTATATTCAACTAGTTTTACTCTATGCTCAACTCTTGTGTTAATAAAAGGAAAGAGTGATACAGACCAATATTATTATCATCAGTCTGTTTGGATTTTCTTGTAAACACTTGTTCACGATCTGTTTTTGCCGATGTTAGATCTTTTGACATGAAAAATAGCTTTCTCATTTTAAATGTTTGTTAGCTTCTTTCTTTTTACAGATGTGCTGTGGACATTTTGGTGTGAACTGTCAAGAATACATTTTTCAAATTGCAGTAGAACTGTGTTGAGACTCATCCAATTAGCTACAGGCGTAGTTGGTGACCTTGCCAAAGATAGACAGGACCTCTGTCCCTACCTGAGCCTGATCAGCGAGTCAGGGGACGTCGGTGCCCTCCATAGCAGCACTGTTGAAACCCCTGCCTGCCATGGGTGCCAGCCTGCCTGCCCTGCCTGCCAGCCAGCCTGCCCTGGGTGCCGGCCTGCCTGGCTGGCTGGCTGGGAAACTCAAGGGACAACCAGAGGTGCTGTAACTGTCCATGGACATAACTTCAAGTTAAATATCCCTCCAGTCCAAACCATCCTTGACATGACTGAAAGCTCTTTCTACGTCAGTTCACATATTATATCTCAGAAACAGAATTCCAACCTGGACCACAGAGCAGTATAATCGTGATATAAATCTTCAATGCTCGGAATGTGTTCTAAAGACACAAAAATGCAAAGTATGCCAAACCTAAACCCAAAAGAGAGTATCTCAAATGAAGAGAACTCATGTATGCCAACATACATACAGCCTTCTAATTAATGTAGTTAAAGGCAGAGGATGAACCAACCAACCGCCATGCTTCTAAACACAGACTAGCACTCACAAGAAGACAGGAGATCGTTCAGCATCATACCATGTGACACGGTCTTCAATGGAAACCAACAGTTCTCTGTAAACACAGCATCCTACTTAACCTTTAACCTGGAAGCACAGCAGGCTCTGACCATGTATTCAATGTTTGCTCTGTTCATAACAGGAAGATGTGTCTCCAGCACATGGTTTCATGGGTTCAGAGTACACTGGGGGTAATGTGTAGAAATTGACTTGGAAAGGAAAGTATATTAACTTGGTGTTGAGACAGGACTGGATCAAACAGGCTTAGCATTATGGTCTTTTCAGTAGGTTAGATAGCTGACTACAGTACAATAATTGTACTTTCTGCTCCCTCCCTCCCAGGCTCCCTCCCTCCTTCCCTCCTTCCTTCCTTCCTCCCTCCCTCCCTCCCTCCCTCCCTCCCTCCCTCCCTCCCTCCCTCCCTCCCTCCCTCCCTCCCTCCCTCCCTCCCTCCCTCCCTCCTTCCCTCCCTCCCTCCCTCCTTCCTTCCTTCCTTCCTTCCTTCCCTCCCAGCCTCCCTCCCTCCTTCCCTCCATCCTTCAGAACCTGGTGCATAGAGTCCCATAGCTCGTTAATGAACTAAACTCTCTGATCTGTCTGCCCTGTGGCCAAACGTTGTCATCCCAATCAGAGTTGATGACAGTACAGTAACAGTTCAGTGGGAGAGCGTTGACGTGAGCTGACACTAACATTATGTTAATATGAGGCTGATGAGCGCTGAGTACTGAGCAGTGGCAGCCAGTAGGATACAGTCAGTGTATGTCTGATGAGGAGCACTAGGCTGATGGGGCACATATTCAGAATGACAGGGAGTCTACTAATAGGAGACTAGCTAAGTGGACTAACTTGGAGCTCCGCTGACCCTTCTCCTATAGGTCTCCTGTTAGTTTACTGTAAACCATCCAGCTCCTCCTATAGGTCTCCTGTTAGTTTACTGTAAACCATCCAGCTTCTCCTAATGGTCTCCTGTTAGTTTACTGTAAACCATCCAGCTCCTCCTAATGGTCTCCTGTTAGTCTACTGTAAACCATCCAGCTCCTCCTATAGGTCTCCTGTTAGTTTACTGTAAACCATCCAGCTCCTCCTATAGGTCTCCTGTTAGTTTACTGTAAACCATCCAGCTCCTCCTATAGGTCTCCTGTTAGTTTACTGTAAACCATCCAGCTCCTCCTATAGGAGGCTGTTTCAGACCCTCTTACCATTGTTCCACAGCCCCCTGTGGTCCGTGTAAGTCGCTTTCAAAGGATGCTGATCACCAGAGCATGATGCTACAACCAAAGAGACAGATTGCAGCACACATCAATATCTGTTGAGATCAGTGTATCAGTATAGCCTCTCATGTACAGTAGCAGTTGCAACCCTGATCCACTGTCCAGCATCATAAAGCTATTAGTTACACTATGTTATCTACACACTGTCAAAGCACACTTTGATAAATGAATCATATTAGTAATAATTGTATTAACCTCACATGTATATTTGATCTATTGTCTGTTGTGTGTGATCCATACAGGCCACAACGCTTGGCCTGTTTCAGCTGTTCATGTTGGAATGATAGTGACAGATGTTTTTCTAACGTTTGGTGTGAAGACCAAAGACCCTTTTGGGCACGGGGTTTTAATAGTGTCCTCACACCCCCTCCCTCTCACTCCCTCGCCCCAATCACAACATTATAGTTATGAGACCACCTCACCCCAATCACAACATTACAGTTATGAGACCACCTCACCCCAATCACAACATGTTACTGTTATGAGACCACCTCACCCCAATCACAACATTACAGTTGAGACCACCTCACCCCAATCACAACATTACAGTTGAGACCACCTCACCCCAATCACAACATTACAGTTATGAGACCACCTCACCCCAATCACAACATGTTACAGTTATGAGACCACCTCACCCCAATCACAACATTACAGTTGAGACCACCTCACCCCAATCACAACATTAGAGTTATGAGACCACCTCACCCCAATCACAACATTACAGTTATGAGACCACCTCACCCCAATCACAACATGTTACAGTTATGAGACCACCTCACCCCAATCACAACATTACAGTTATGAGACCACCTCACCCCAATCACAACATGTTACTGTTATGAGACCACCTCACCCCAATCACAACATGTTACAGTTATGAGACCACCTCACCCCAATCACAACATGTTACTGTTATGAGACCACCTCACCCCAATCACAACATTACAGTTATGAGACCACCTCACCCCAATCACAACATGTTACTGTTATGAGACCACCTCACCCCAATCACAACATGTTACTGTTATGAGACCACCTCACCCCAATCACAACATTACAGTTATGAGACCACCTCACCCCAATCACAACATGTTACTGTTATGAGACCACCTCACCCCAATCACAACATTACAGTTATGAGACCACCTTTTCACCTCTTGTACATGTATATGGCATTGCCACCCTTTCTCTCCTATAGCAGATATGCCAAAGCCCATAAGCCTGTATAGTGTTTAATGTGACATGAGGGTACATGTTAGAGAGGCTATGTGAATCCTGACACCAGGGAAGCCCTAGCACACCCTCAGTGCATGCTGCAGTCATAATGATACTCTCCTCCGCCATTCAGCCCTGAGGAACATTACATTACATTAGACTTTCACTCCTCTTACAGGTGTCATGTTGCATTCTGCATTGTTAGCAGATAGGACGATAGGAGTGAAACTAGTTTAGTTAATAATATGTTTTTCTTTTCTTCATAAAGATCAAGGAGGAGGTATATTAACAGTTGAACCTAGTTTATGGGAATTCTGCACTCAGAGAAGCATGGCGTTTATTTTAATATGGGTATGATTTAGGGTTGAGCGGTAACCACTTAACTTATAGATATAAGCAGTGGCATAGCAGGCACCCCTGGTATTGAAAATCATACCATCGGTATTTCAAAGTATCCCGGTATACGGTATAAACGGTATATACGGTATAAACGGTATATACGGTATAAACGGTATAAACGGTATAAACGGTATACGGTATATACGGTATAAACGGTATAAACGGTATACGGTATAAACGGTATAAACGGTATAAACGGTATAAACGGTGTACGGTATAAACGGTATAAACGGTATAAACGGTATAAACAGTATAAACGGTATAAACGGTATAAACGGTATAAACGGTATGTTGCCCAACCATAGTATTATTCATTGATGTTGTATTTATTTTCTATCCTCTGTGTTTGTCCTTGCATGGCCTCTCCAGAAGCAGATATGTGATGTCCTCTCTAGCTGACCCTCAATCTACCCAGAGATCTCAGCTGTGACAATCTCTCTAGCTGACCCTCTATCTACCCAGAAATCTTAGCTGTGACAATCTCTCTAGCTGACCATCTATCTACTCAGAGATCTCAGCTGTGAAAATCTCTCTAGCTGACCACCTATCTACCCAGAAATCTTAGCTGTGACAATCTCTCTAGCTGACCACCTATCTACCCAGAAATCCTAGCTGTGAAAATCTCTCTAGCTGACCCTCTATCTACCCAGAGATCTCAGCTGTGAAAATCTCTCTAGCTGACCACCTATCTACCCAGAAATCTTAGCTGTGACAATCTCTCTAGCTGACCACCTATCTACCCAGAAATCTTAGCTGTGACAATCTCTCTAGCTGACCCTCTATCTACCCAGAAACCTCAGCTGTGACAACCTAAGGCTGGTCAACACAAATATTTAACCCCATGACTCATCCACTTGGCCAGGCTCCCTTGGTGTCGATGTCAGGTGTGTGTGTGTGTGGTGTGTGTGTGTGTGTGTGTGTGTGTGTGTGTGTGTGTGTGTGTGTGTGTGTGTGTGTGTGTGTGTGTGTGTGTGTGTGTGTGTGTGTGTGTGTGTGTGTGTGTGTGTGTGTGTGTGTGTGTGTGTGTGTGTGTGTGTGTGTGTGTGTGTGTGTGTAGCTGATTGTTTACTAGGAGATCCCAATCTCGTGGTTTGAGAGTTACCTGCATGTTGAAGCCAGTAACCATCAGCAAGCACATCCAGGATGTTATTCTCTCAAACACATTTCACGAGCATATTCTAGGTGAATTAGATGCAGGAGCTCTTACTGTTTTGACAGGATGACAAGTTGGCCCGCATCGGAAGGAAACCGCTCTCCTCCAGGTGACTATGCACCGAAGAGCTTTAGAAATCAAAGAAGTAGAACAAAGAGTTGAGAGATGTTCTGTAGAAGGCTGCTGACTGTATCTCAGGGCCATGGGCCAATCAGGAGCTAAGAGGACTAGGGGTTTCTGGGGAAACTGCTGAGCTGACATTGTGCACTCTGGCCCCTAGTTAGCTGGCTCACTACATTTATATATACTGACAGCAGTGTTTTGTTGAAAAGAAATCCCAAACTACAAAGACAGTATATACTGTATCTTACTGCTAAGAGTTTATATTCACATATTTGGTTTATTCACAGACCTACTAAGGATATGGAATACAGCTAGTTTATTCACAGGCCTACTAAGGATATGGAATACAGCTGGTTTATTCACAGGCCTACTAAGGATATGGAATACAGCTGGTTTATTCACAGGCCTACTAAGGACATGGGATACAGCTGGTTTATTCACAGGCCTACTAAGGATATGGGATACAGCTGGTTTATTCACAGGCCTACTAAGGACATGGGATACAGCTGGTTTATTCACAGGCCTACTAAGGACATGGGATACAGCTGGTTTATTCACAGGCCTACTAAGGACATGGGATACAGCTGGTTTATTCACAGGCCTACGAAGGACATGGGATACAGCTGGTTTATTCACAGGCCTACTAAGGACATGAAATACAGCTGGTTTATTCACAGGCCTACTAAGGACATGAGATACAGCTGGTTTATTCATAGGCCTACGAAGGACATGGGATACAGCTGGTTTATTCACAGGCCTACTAAGGACATGAAATACAGCTGGTTTATTCACAGGCCTACTAAGGACATGGGATACAGCTGGTTTATTCACAGGCCTACTAAGGACATGAGATACAGCTGGTTTATTGTTTCTTCTTGATATTAGGTAGTGGGCAGAACAGAAGTCAGATAACCTCCATTGTGATGCATGTCCTATCCAGCCTAATGTCCCTGTTGGTGGTCTCTGTGAGTGTGTTTTCATTGTATGAACTGAGGTTGAAGACAAAAGCGTAGCTTATTAGCTTACCGGTATCTCCATAGATAATAGGCTATGTACTCTGTGGGCTTCATAAGACTTCCATTCATGTCCATTTTGCTCAGTTTGTTAACTGAAATCAGCATCCTGACTGTTTGGTGCGACAAAGACCATAGGAGTTGGCAATACAGCACAATCAGATCTGGGACCAGGGTATAGGCTGATGATAACTCAACACTGTAAACGTCTCTGACTGGTATTGGTATTAGTATTGGTATGATTTTATTAGGATCCCCATTAGCTGTTGCAAAAGCAGCAGCTACTCTTCCTGGGCTCCACACAAAACACGAAACATAATACAGAACATCAATAGACAGGAACAGCTCAAGGACAGAACTACATAAACTACATAAAAACACAGTATTAAAAACACTACAGCCACACCTAAACACTACAACCACACCTAAACACTACAACCACACCTAAACACTACAACCACACCTAAACACTACAGCCACACCTAAACACTACAGCCACACCTAAACACTACAACCACACCTAAACACTACAACCACACCTAAACACTACAACCACACCTAAACACTACAACCACACCTAAACACTACAGCCACACCTAAACACTACAGCCACACCTAAACACTACAACCACACCTAAACACTACAGCCACACCTAAACACTACAACCACACCTAAACACTACAACCACACCTAAACACTACAACCACACCTAAACACTACAACCACACCTAACACTACAACCACACCTAACACTACAACCACACCTAAACACTACAACCACACCTAAACACTACAACCACACCTAAACACTACAACCACACTAAACACTACAACCACACCTAAACATACAACCACTAACACTACAACCACACCTAAACACTACAACCACACCTAAACACTACCACCACACCTAAACACTACAACACACCTAAACACTACCACCACACCTAAACACTACAACCACACCTAAACACTACAACCACACCTAAACACTACAACCACACCTAAACACTACAACCACACCTAAACCCTACAACCACACCTAAACACTACAACCACACCTAAACACTACAACCACACCTAAACACTACAACCACACCTAAACACTACAACCACACCTAAACACTACAACCACACCTAAACACTACAACCACACCTAAACACTACAACCACACCTAAACACTACAGCCACACCATACCGAACACTATAACCACACCTAAACACTACAACCACACCTAAAACACTAAACATACAACCACACCTAAACACTACAACCACACCTAAACACTACAACCACACCTAAACACTACAACCACACCTAAACACTCAACCAACCTAAACACTACAACCACACTAAACACTACAACCCACACCTAAACACTACCACCACACCTAAACACTACAACCACACCTAAACACTACCACCACACCTAAACATACAACCACACCTAAACACTACAACCACACCTAAACACTACAACCACACCTAAACACTACCACCACACCTAAACCCTACAACCACACCTAAACACTACAACCACACCTAAACACACAACCACAACCTAAACACTACAACCACACCTAAACACTACAACCACACTAAAACACTACAACCACACCTAACACCCTACAACCACACCTAAAACACAACCACACCTAAACACTAAACCACACCTAACCTAAACCACACCTAAACACTACAAACCACACCTAAACACGTACAACCACACCTAAACACTACTAGCCACACCTAAACATACAGCCACACCTAAACACTACCAACCACACCTAAACACTACAACCACACCTAAACACTAAACACTAACCACAACCTAAACACTACAACCACACTAAACACTACAACCACACCTAAACACTACAACCACACCTAAACACTACAACCACACCTAAACACTACAACCACACCTAAAACACTACAACCACACCTAAACACTACAACCACACCTAAACACTACGCCACACCTAAACACTACAGCCACACCTAAACACTACAACCACACCTAAAACACTACAACCACACCTAACACCCTACAGCCACACCTAAACACTACAACCACACCTAAACACTACAACCACACCTAAACCCTACAACCACACCTAACACTACAACACAACCTAAACACTAACACTACAAACCACACCTAAACCCTACAACCCCACCTAAACACTACAACCACACCTAACCCTACAGCACACACCTAAACTACTACAACCACACATACACCTACAACCACACCTAAACACTACAACCACACCTAAACACTAAACACTACAACCACACCTAAACCCTACAACCCCACCTAAACACTACAACCACACCTAAACCCTACAGCGCACACCTAAACACTACAACCACACCTAACACTACACCACACCTAAACACTACAACCACACCTAAACACTACAACCACATCTAACACTACAGCCACACCTAAACACTAACAACCACACCCAATCACTACAACCACACCTAAACACTACAACCACACCTAAACACTACAACCACACCTAAACACTACAACCACACCTAAACACTACAGCCACACCTAACACTACAACCACACTACACTACACCACACCTAAACACTAACACTACAACCACACCTAAACACACCTACAACACACCTAAACACACAACCACACCTAAACACTACACCCCACCCACTACACTACAACCACACCTAAACACTACAACCACACTAAACACTACAACC
>NW_022262945.1:0-90000 GCF_002021735.2 Oncorhynchus kisutch | reverse complement strand
TAGCAGTAAACAACAATATGACGCAATCGCTAAGATAACACTCATAGTATATAACCGTACAAGCTAACTTGCAACATAAAGTTCACGTTTGATCAATTCAATTATATTTCCCAACTGTGCTGTATTCTGTCTGTGCTGCATGGGTTATTAGCTGTCCTATTATGTAAAGTCACACATGTAGTATTCATCTTCTTTCCACATCTTCAGGTGTGAAACTAGTGACAGAGGGCCACCGGGATGACTAGTGTAAGTACTAAACCTTTACATTACAACATATATTAGACGGTAATGTAATAGTATTGTGCTATAATACTGTAACTAGGGTGCTTGACGCTTTTCCTCTGATTGGTTGATTAATAACCGTGTAGGTGCTGTGTGGCCGAGCCCGGCTGGTGATGACCCAGTCGTCAGGGTGTCAGGCCCTAGCTGCACTCAGGGTGGGCTGGATACGAACCTTCTCAGCTGCTGGTTCTGATGAGCCTTATTTTGTCGTGTCACGGGGGGACTCAGACTCAGGTAGGTTACTGCTATATCGACCACAACACTGGTTCATTTGTTATTTTCGACCAACTGTGACCGTATTTTGGCCTGTGCGTTTTTGAGTTATGAGTTGTAATTACAGTGAGTTCGGAAAGTATTCAGACCCCTTCCTATTTTCCACATTTTGTTACAGACTTATTCTAAAATGTATTATATTTTAAAAATCCCTCATTACTCTACACACCACCCAATCATGACAAAGCGAAAACAGGTTATATTCTTTCGGTGCAAATTCATAAAAAAAATTCTAACCATATTTAGGTAAGTTTTCCAACCCGCTGCCAAAGGTGCTTCAGCAAAGTACTGAGTAACGGGTCTGAATACTTATGTAAATGTGATATTTCCGTTTTTAATTTTTAATTCATCATGTGGTATTGTGTGTAGATTGATGAGGGGAAACAACTATTTAATCCATTTTAGAATAAGGCTGTAACGTAACAAGATGTTAGTTACAAGTTATGGGGTCTGAATACTTACCGAATGCACTGTATGCAATAAAAATTACATTGAGAAAATGATCTCAAACTTTCCATAACTATAGCTACTGTTAGGCAGAACATACATTGTCAAACAGATTTAACATTATAGTATTATACTCCTCTTTCTCCCTACCAGGCCCTAGGACAGTATGGCCTGATGAGAACATGGGACCCTTTGGCCCCCAGGACCAGCGGTTCCAGTTGCCAGGTAACTCAGGCTTTGACTTTCACCTGGAAGGCATGGCAGACCAGAAGATTAAAGGCCCAGTCCACAGGACGGTACCTGACGTTCTGACTGCTGCTACTAGCAACGAGAGACATGAGTTTGTAATGGCCCAGTTTGTCAGCGAGTTTCAGGTAAATACGTCACTCACAATAACTCCTTAACTAAAAGAAACGTGTCCTTATTCAATTGTAAATAAAAATGGATATTATTCTTAAACATTTCCAAAATATATTTCTATAATTTAAAACATTTCTATTATGTTTCATACTGGTAGAGTTATATGTTGAATACTTAGATGTTTTTTCTTTGTAGGGCAAAATTGGTCACATGTTATCGAGGAGCGTCCGCAAGGCAGAGCACTACTTTGATCAGCCCAATGTGGACTGTTCTATACAGACCTGTCCTGAGCTGCTGAAGAAAGGTAGCATGGTGTAATCATACTTATATTATCATACTTATCATAACATTAACTATTCATGTCTGGGTTTTTTACCCCTTTTTCTCCCCAATTTCGTGGTATCCAATTGTTTTAGTAGTTACTATCTTGTCTCATCGCTACAACTCCCGTACGGGCTCGGGAGAGACGAAGGTTGAAAGTCATGCGTCCTCCAATACTCAACCAAGCCGCACTGCTTCTTAACACAGCGCGCATCCAACCTGGAAGCCAGCCGCACCAATGTGTTGGAGGAAACACCGTGCACCTGGCAACCTTGGTTAGCGCGCACTGCGCCCGGCCTGCCACAGGAGTCGCGATGAGACAAGGATATCCCTACCGGCCAAGCCCTCCCTAACCCGGACGACGCTAGGCCAATTGTGCGTCGCCCCACGGACCTCCCCGTCGCGAGCCCGGGCGCGAACCCAGAGTCTCTGGTGGCACAGCTGGCGCTGCAATACAGCGCCTTTAACCACTGCGCCACCCGGGAGGCCCCCATTCATGTCATGTTTTATCAACCGCAGCCCACACGTCAGATAGTTTATATTGCATACAGCCATGTCCACTAGGGGGAAGTAACTGCATTGCTAATGTCACTAATGTTGTCCAAGTGGGTGATAGCTGACTTTTCTGTAGGCCTATTGGCTAGCTAGCAGTTGAATGTGTAACACGTCTCTTCATTTCCTCTGTTAGAGTTTGAATCCTATTTCCCCTCGGCCCCAGCCAGCGCCATCACTGTTGTCACGGTGAAACACACGAGATGTGAGGTGATCGACAAAGAAGTGATCGACAGAGAACAGCTTCTTCACAAAGTGAGTTGGAATGTCCACTGGTTGTTTCCCATTGATATGGATTCAGTGATGCTAAGTTCAGTAAATGATTCTGCCATCACATTTTGGAGTTGTAGGCCTGTGTACTTATTGAAGGTCTTACTCTGTACCTCCCCTTTATTGGTGAACTGTTTTCTTGTCTGTTAACTGTCAGTTAGTTTGACTACTGACAGATACTAGATGTTTTCTGTTATTTCAGTTAGTTTGACTACTGACAGATACTAGATGTTTTCAGTTAGTTTGACTACTGACAGATACTAGATGTTTTCAGTTAGTTTGACTACTGACAGATACTAGATGTTTTCAGTTAGTTTGACTACTGACAGATACTAGATGTTTTCAGTTAGTTTAACTACTGACAGATACTGGATGTTTTCAGTTAGTTTGACTACTGACAGATAATGGATGTTTTCTGTTATTTCAGTTAGTTTGACTACTGACAGATACTAGATGTTTTCAGTTAGTTTGACTACTGACAGATACTAGATGTTTTCTGTTATTTCAGTTAGTTTGACTACTGACAGATACTGGATGTTTTCAGTTAGTTTGACTACTGACAGATAATGGATGTTTTCTGTTATTTCAGTTAGTTTGACTACTGACAGATACTAGATGTTTTCAGTTAGTTTGACTACTGACAGACAGATAATGGATGTTTTCTGTTATTTCCCAGTTTGTTAGTGGTGCTAAGGAAATCTGCTTTGCTCTGTGGACAGCTGGCTTCTGGGCTGACTTCATTGACCCCTCATCAGGATCAGCTGTGAGTTGTTCTCCTACCTGTTTGTTTGTTTATTGTTTATGTCAAAATATCTATATAATGTGTAATACATATGTAATATTCATGTACTGTTTACTGTGCTTCATCAATCTGAGATATCTTCCAGGAGACAGTATGTAGTCTTCAAGACAACCACATCATTCCTTTGTCTTGTCCCACAGTTCTTTGGATCTCACTCCAACCACCCACTACTCAAAGAGGAGGAGTGGAGCCGTCTAGGTTTCCACATCGAGGCCTCTGGATCCTGCACAGTTATCCGTCACGTCCTGAGGGGAACACCTACGTTTGTTGGAACTGTTTTCACCACTGCACCTGCTAACAGTGACGTCATGGAAAGACTTCAAGGCCAGTCAAGTGCATTTGAAGACGGGGACTAGTTTTTATATTTTGTTATCACCATGTGAGAATGATGTATCTCACTATCCAAACGACTGTTTGTGCCCTGACCTCTGTTTGTTCACTCTGGATTGTTTTGGAGGAAAAGCGTTGGCCGTTATGCCGTTGTCTTCACCACACCAGCATGGAGAGGAAGTTCTAACCTGGTCCCAGATCTGTTTGTGTTGTTCTGTTAGTGCTGCCAAAGTTGGTAAGAGGACACAAACAGATCTGGGACCAGGCTATATAACTATGTACTTGGAAGTAGACAGGTAGGTTGCGTACAGTAGTGCTGTCGTTGACTGATGATATCATAAAGACTTGACTGAGGAAGATCCCTTTGACAGCTGTGTTTAAACACCCAATAAACCACCTAGCTACCTTTGACTGAGGGCCCTTTTTCTGGCCTTGGTGCTGAAGAGCCGTGAGATAGAACTCCGAAGGCAATGTTCTGCATTCACGGTAAACGCTGCATATCTCAGTTCAATCTGAAATAATCTTTACATTTATATCGTGCTGTAACACTCAAATTCAGCACTACGGATTGAATCTAGTCTAATATAGTTAACACTTTCAGACTAATCTAGTGTCTACAGAGTATTGCTACTGTACGGGGTTTTCCTTCACTTGCACAATGGGAATAGAAATATGGTGTCTTGGAGGAGCCTGTTGTACGTTTCCACCAAAATGAATTAAAATGTCTATGTTGCTGGTATGGTACACACATCATTCAGTCATTTAATTATTCAATCATCTAATGTATGTAAGAAAGTAGCGACTTGTGAGGCAACACACAACACTAAACAAAATAATGAATAGCTAATCCAAAAGAGATTTTCAGTTTGTCCTCTGTCCTCCTTGCATACAATGCAATTAACTCTTTGCTAATTTCCTAGCGCTAATTAGGGAACACAAACACTAGGAGAAATTGAAATGAATATGCCTGGCCTTGAGGTAATGCGTTACTTTGCATCTCAGTGCTAGAGGTGTTCGAATCCATACTGTATCTGAACCGGCCGTGATTGGGAGTCCCTTAAAAATATCACTTCTGGGCCTTCTCTTTTAGTAAAGTGTTCCCAGGACAAAGAGTATGTTGTTTGGGTAAGAGAAACATCTCATTTCACACCTCTAAAAACTTTAGGTTAAACACTGATTTGAGAAGGACTGATGGGTTTGGAACTGTGCCCATCCAGTCTGACGGCCAGAATCAGATAAAGGAAGCTCTTTAAAATGAAACACCCCTGCAGCTTAACATAATCTCCTTCACAAGGCTTTTAAACTACACCTCCTGGACGCAGAGGCTCTGAGAAAGACCTTACCTTTTTACTTCCTGGAGAGGAAAGCAGAGAGGTGAGAAAAAGAGAAGGGTGTTAGAATGGTCCTTTTTTTTCTGCACCTCTAAACTCCAAACCTTTATTTCTGCCTAATGTTACCTTCACTGTGAAACCTTACCTCAGTCGGACTCCACACGCCTCATGCGGGATCTAAAATATCTTGCATTCCACAAACAACTACACTATCTGGTTATGTGGATACTGTTTATACTGTAGAAACATGTTCAGGCAAACAATACATTTAATGGTGAACACAATGTATACCAAACCTGGTATAATACATTTAATGGTGAACACAATGTATACCAAACCTGGTATAATATATTTAATGGTGAACACAATGTATACCAAACCTGGTATATGGGATCAGTACAGGATGTTTAGACCATCATCCTCAAGACGACATGCTAATCAATAAGTGGCAACCTTTCTATTGGACAGAACTGTAAGAAATACAGAAACATGTTATAACATTGTAGTGTTATGGTTGACGTCATATCTTCCAGCGCCAGATAGCCAATGGGTTGAGAGGAAATGATCAGTCATCAGTCTCATGGGTATGGTGGGCACACAGCCTAAACCAACCAATCACACGACTCCAGGAACAAAAACACCGCACTGCAACCTAGTTCACTTTTCATTCTACCTGAATCCAATGTTAACTACAGGTATTTAACAATTGTTAAATGTATTATACAAAATAAATACTATGTACATATATAACATACTGCACATAGAATCCAGTAAATATAACAGGAGAACTTCTTACGATGAGCCAAAATCTAGAAGATTCCATCAATACTGTCTCGGTTAAAAAATAGGAAAAATTAAATAAATTAAACAACAGAAAAGCAACTTCATAAAATTATAACACCAAATATCTGGTGATCAAACTGTACATCTACTTGCTCTACCATGCAGAAGGAGTGTTAGATGTCATAGACTTAGATATCATGACGCTGATGACGGTAGGAGTGTTAGATGTCATAGACTGTTGGATAGCATGACGCTGATGACGGTAGGAGTGTTAGATGTCAGACTGTTGGATAGCATGACGCTGATGACGGTAGGAGTGTTAGATGTCATAGACTGTTGGATAGCATGACGCTGATGACGGTAGGAGTGTTAGATGTCATAGACTGTTGGATAGCATGACGCTGATGACGGTAGGAGTGTTAGATGTCAGACTGTTGGATAGCATGATGCTGATGACTGTAGGAGTGTTAGATGTCATAGACTGTTGGATAGCATGATGCTGATGACTGTAGGAGTGTTAGATGTCATAGACTGTTGGATAGCATGACGCTGATGACGGTAGGAGTGTTAGATGTCATAGACTGTTGGATAGCATGACTCTGATGACGGTAGGAGTGTTAGATGTCATAGACTGTTGGATAGCATGACGCTGATGACGGTAGGAGTGTTAGATGTCAGACTGTTGGATAGCATGATGCTGATGACTGTAGGAGTGTTAGATGTCATAGACTGTTGGATAGCATGATGCTGATGACGGTAGGAGTGTTAGATGTCATAGACTGTTGGATAGCATGACTCTGATGACGGTAGGAGTGTTAGATGTCATAGACTGTTGGATAGCATGACGCTGATGACGGTAGGAGTGTTAGATGTCATAGACTGTTGAATAGCATGACGCTGATGACGGTAGGAGTGTTAGATGTCATAGACTGTTGGATAGCATGACGCTGATGACGGTAGGAGTGTTAGATGTCAGACTGTTGGATAGCATGACGCTGATGACGGTAGGAGTGTTAGATGTCATAGACTGTTGGATAGCATGACTCTGATGACGGTAGGAGTGTTAGATGTCAGACTGTTGGATAGCATGACGCTGATGACGGTAGGAGTGTTAGATGTCATAGACTGTTGGATAGCATGATGCTGATGACTGTAGGAGTGTTAGATGTCATAGACTGTTGGATAGCATGACGCTGATGACGGTAGGAGTGTTAGATGTCATAGACTGTTGGATAGCATGACGCTGATGACGGTAGGAGTGTTAGATGTCATAGACTGTTGAATAGCATGACGCTGATGACGGTAGGAGTGTTAGATGTCATAGACTGTTGGATAGCATGACGCTGATGACGGTAGGAGTGTTAGATGTCAGACTGTTGGATAGCATGACGCTGATGACGGTAGGAGTGTTAGATGTCATAGACTGTTGGATAGCATGATGCTGATGACTGTAGGAGTGTTAGATGTCATAGACTGTTGGATAGCATGACGCTGATGACGGTAGGAGTGTTAGATGTCATAGACTGTTGGATAGCATGACGCTGATGACGGTAGAAGTGTTAGATGTCATAGACTGTTGGATAGCATGATGCTGATGACTGTAGGAGTGTTAGATGTCATAGACTGTTGGATAGCATGACGCTGATGACGGTAGGAGTGTTAGATGTCATAGACTGTTGGATAGCATGACGCTGATGACGGTAGGAGTGTTAGATGTCATAGACTGTTGGATAGCATGACGCTGATGACGGTAGGAGTGTTAGATGTCATAGACTGTTGAATAGCATGACGCTGATGACGGTAGGAGTGTTAGATGTCATAGACTGTTGGATAGCATGACGCTGATGACGGTAGGAGTGTTAGATGTCAGACTGTTGGATAGCATGACGCTGATGACGGTAGGAGTGTTAGATGTCATAGACTGTTGGATAGCATGATGCTGATGACTGTAGGAGTGTTAGATGTCATAGACTGTTGGATAGCATGACGCTGATGACGGTAGGAGTGTTAGATGTCATAGACTGTTGGATAGCATGACGCTGATGACGGTAGAAGTGTTAGATGTCATAGACTGTTGGATAGCATGATGCTGATGACTGTAGGAGTGTTAGATGTCATAGACTGTTGGATAGCATGACGCTGATGACGGTAGGAGTGTTAGATGTCATAGACTGTTGGATAGCATGACGCTGATGACGGTAGGAGTGTTAGATGTCATAGACTGTTGGATAGCATGATGCTGATGACTGTAGGAGTGTTAGATGTCATAGACTGTTGGATAGCATGACGCTGATGACGGTAGGAGTGTTAGATGTCATAGACTGTTGGATAGCATGACGCTGATGACGGTAGGAGTGTTAGATGTCATAGACTGTTGGATAGCATGATGCTGATGACTGTAGGAGTGTTAGATGTCATAGACTGTTGGATAGCATGATGCTGATGACTGTAGGAGTGTTAGATGTCATAGACTGTTGGATAGCATGATGCTGATGACGGTAGGAGTGTTAGATGTCATAGACTGTTGGATAGCATGACGCTGATGACGGTAGAGCTCAGACAGCCAGTGAGCAGCCAGTAGTGTGTGAGTAGACCGTTACTGCTGTGGAGGAGAGAGGTGGTGGAAAAGATGGCATCTGTCTTGTTTCTTGGCAACTGCATGTTACAGATGTTTCCTTCACAGCAAGCAGTGCAGACCTGGAATCAGGAGTAGAGATAGAATCACCTTTATTCGCCTAGTACGTTAACACGCACACAGAATTTGAATAGATGAAATGGTGCTTTCAGCAAAAATCTAAATATACAGACAGAACACATACAAACTACAGACAGAACACAGACAAACTACAGACAGAACACAAACTACAGACAGAACACAAACTACAGACAGAACACATACAAACTACAGACAGAACACATACAAACTACAGACAGAACACAGACAAACTACAGACAGAACACAGACAAACTACAGGCAGAACACAAACTACAGACAGAACACATACAAACTACAGACAGAACACATACAAACTACAGACAGAACACATACAAACTACAGACAGAACACATACAAACTACAGACAGAACACAGACAAACTACAGACAGAACACATACAAACTACAGACAGAACACAGACAAACTACAGACAGAACACATACAAACTACAGACAGAACACAGACAAACTACAGACAGAACACATACAAACTACAGACAGAACACATACAAACTACAGACAGAACACATACAAACTACAGACAGAACACAGACAAACTACAGACAGAACACATACAAACTACAGACCGAACACAGACAAACTACAGACAGAACACATACAAACTACAGACAGAACACATACAAACTACAGACAGAACACATACAAACTACAGACAAACTACAGACCGAACACATACAAACTACAGACAGAACACATACAAACTACAGACAGAACACATACAAACTACAGACAGAACACATACAAACTACAGACAGAACACATACAAACTACAGACAGAACACATACAAACTACAGACAGAACACAGACAAACTACAGACAGAACACAGACAAACTACAGACAGAACACATACAAACTACAGACAGAACACAGACAAACTACAGACAGAACACATACAAACTACAGACAGAACACAGACAAACTACAGACAGAACACATACAAACTACAGACCGAACACAGACAGTCCACAAACAGAACACAGACAGGAGGAATTTCCAGAAAGACATTCAAATAACAACTGCTGAGAAGGGAACAGATTCTTATCCAAGTGAGATCATTCTAAACCAGGGCCCGGAGATTACCATGACAGTGTGGTAAATCACACCAGACACCACAGAGCAGAGAGCCACATTCTGAACTGCAAATATTACTAATAAAAGTTCCAAACATCATCTTTCTTTCCATACATGCTGTATGTGTGTCCCAGTTGATAACTGCCCCTGGTTAGTCCCTCACCTGGTAAATGAAATGCACTTGTACATTTAGGAGTTGCTTCAGCAGCCGTGTCAGGAATGTAATGTTATTCAAAGGAAAGAGGCTTCTTGAATGACCTTGTATCCTTCATGGTTGTCCTGGGTGCAGCCTGTAGACAGACAGTGGGCCAGGGCCACGCAGCGTTTGGTCACAGACACAGTGTTCCCCTGGACGTCCAACACATGGAGGGTGTAGCAGTACCTGGTCTCTGTCAGACACACAGACACTGTCGTTAAAGGTGCAATCTGCAATATTTACAGCTGAGAGATGGATACATGTGATCTAACGTTCAGACACTATGGAATCCTGAGAAATAACGGCTGAGAGATGGATACATGTGATCTAACGTTCAGACACTATGGAATCCTGAGAAATAACGGCTGAGAGATGGATACATGTGATCTAACGTTCAGACACTATGGAATCCTGAGAAATAACGGCTGAGAGATGGATACATGTGATCTAACGTTCAGAAACTATGGAATCCTGAGAAATAACGGCTGAGAGATGGATACATGTGATCTAACGTTCAGACACTATGGAATCCTGAGAAATAACGGCTGAGAGATGGATACATTTGATCTAACGTTCAGACACTATGGAATCCTGAGAAATAACGGCTGAGAGATGGATACATGTGATCTAACGTTCAGACACTATGGAATCCTGAGAAATAACGCTGAGAGATGGATACATGTGATCTAACGTTCAGACACTATGGAATCCTGAGAAATAACGGCTGAGAGATGGATACATGTGATCTAACGTTCAGACACTATGGAATCCTGAGAAATAACGGCTGAGAGATGGATACATTTGATCTAACGTTCAGACACTATGGAATCCTGAGAAATAATGGCTGAGAGATGGATACATTTGATCTAACGTTCAGACACCATGGAATCCTGAGAAATAACGGCTGAGAGATGGATACATGTGATCTAACGTTCAGACACTATGGAATCCTGAGAAATAACGGACCAATGAGCAATAAGTTGAACGATGATAAAAAAAAACATCACTTTCACATTTATTGTATGTCAGTTAATGTAAACGCAAATGTAGCTTACGTTTCAACAGCAATGTCATTCATTTCTATGAATATCATGTGTTAATCCACTTCTTACTGAAGTGGACGGTAACACTGAAAGAGCCCGAGGTTCAGATGGATTCCAGTGATTTAAACCAATCCTCACATTTCATGTGATAAACTACTATTTATCATTTGTTAATAACTCAAAGAATGTGCTTTTAAGATCAAAAGATCATCTATATAAAAGAAGAGAGCCTGTGGAATTACACAACCTGCCAATTCAATTTCTTACCTAAACACGTCCAGCTTAAGTGAAATACACTATGTTTAAGATACAGAAACCAGCAAAGACAACATTGATAACCCTTCATTTTACAGCCTGGTATTTTCCTGTAATTTATATTTCTGCTCTGGACGGAGTCGAGAGGGTCTGAAAAACAGGGTTTGATGATAGATACAGAGCAGGCTGTAAATACCAGAAATACCTTCCTGTAATTACCTCGTGGGCAGTATACGTCCGGAGCCCAGCGATTGCATTCGTAGTTGTCTGGTGCATCTTTACATGTGAAGCACTTGAACCCTCCAGGATGAGGTGTGGCTGTGGAGACGAGGAGACGAGCACAAGTCTATTATTCACCATCTAGATTTAATAACATGTCCCAAAATGAAAAAAACACTTCCCTGAATCAATACATTGTCATTACTCAATGAGCTATAGAAGAAAAGCTAATTGTACATTTGACTCCTAATTGTGAGTTGTTGTAGTCCTCAGCGCTACGGCAATATGTAGTCCTCAGAGCTACAGCAATATGTAGTCCTCAGCGCTACAGTGATATGTAGTCCTCAGAGCTACAGCGATATGTAGTCCTCAGAGCTACAGCGATATGTAGTCCTCAGAGCTACAGCGATATGTAGTCCTCAGAGCTACGGCAATATGTAGTCCTCAGAGCTACAGTGATATGTAGTCCTCAGAGCTACAGTGATATGTAGTCCTCAGCGCTACGGCAATATGTAGTCCTCAGCGCTACGGCAATATGTAGTCCTCAGCGCTACGGCGATGTGTAGTCCTCAGAGCTACGGCGATATGTAGTCCTCAGCGCTACAGCAATATGTAGTCCTCAGAGCTACGGCGATATGTAGTCCTCAGAGCTACGGCGATATGTAGTCCTCAGAGCTACAGCGATATGTAGTCCTCAGCGCTACGGCAATATATAGTCCTCAGATCTACAGCGATATGTAGTCCTCAGCGCTACGGCGATATGTAGTCCTCAGCGCTACAGCGATATGTAGTCCTCAGCGCTACGGCAATATGTAGTCCTCAGAGCTACAGCGATATGTAGTCCTCAGAGCTACAGTGATATGTAGTCCTCAGCGCTACAGCGATATGTAGTCCTCAGAGCTACAGCGATATGTAGTCCTCAGCGCTACAGCGATATGTAGTCCTCAGCACTACAGCGATATGTAGTCCTCAGAGCTACGGCAATATGTAGTCCTCAGAGCTACGGCGATATGTAGTCCTCAGAGCTACAGCGATATGTAGTCCTCAGAGCTACAGCGATATGTAGTCCTCAGAGCTACAGCGATATGTAGTCCTCAGAGCTACGGCGATATGTAGTCCTCAGAGCTACGGCAATATGTAGTCCTCAGAGCTACGGCGATATGTAGTCCTCAGAGCTACGGCGATATGTAGTCCTCAGAGCTACAGCGATATGTAGTCCTCAGAGCTACAGCGATATGTAGTCCTCAGAGCTACAGCGATATGTAGTCCTCATCGCTACAGCGATGTGTAGTCCTCAGAGCTACAGCGATGTGTAGTCCTCAGAGCTACAGCGATATGTAGTCCTCAGAGCTACAGCGATGTGTAGTCCTCAGAGCTACAGCGATGTGTAGTCCTCAGAGCTACAGCGATGTGTAGTCCTCAGAGCTACAGTGATATGTAGTCCTCAGAGCTACAGCGATGTGTAGTCCTCAGAGCTACAGCGATGTGTAGTCCTCAGAGCTACAGCGATGTGTAGTCCTCAGAGCTACAGCGATGTGTAGTCCTCAGAGCTACAGCGATGTGTAGTCCTCAGAGCTACAGCGATATGTAGTCCTCAGAGCTACAGCGATGTGTAGTCCTCAGAGCTACAGCGATGTGTAGTCCTCAGAGCTACAGCGATGTGTAGTCCTCAGAGCTACAGCGATATGTAGTCCTCAGAGCTACAGCGATATGTAGTCCTCAGAGCTACAGCGATGTGTAGTCCTCAGAGCTACAGCGATGTGTACATTTAACTACAGTACACACAGGACATTTAACTACAGTACATACAGGACATTTAACTACAGTACATACAGGACATTTAACTACAGTACATACAGGACATTTAACTACAGTACATACAGGACATTTAACTACAGTACATACAGGACATTTAACTACAGTACATACAGGACATTTAACTACAGTACACACAGGACATTTAACTACACTCACTCTGTGTGTCTTTGTTAAGTGTTATATTATGAGAGGACAATACAGTTTGAATTGAATTAATGAACCGTCAGTTCAACCATCTAGATTCTAGAATAGAATGGTCACTAAACTTTGCATGGAGACCATCTGCCGTGATCAAACAGTAGGCTTGTCTGGTTTGTTCAATTGACAACCATTATGTTAATACTAAGAACACTGGGAATCAGGCCTCCCATTGGATATACTGCATCCCAAATGGCACCCTATTCCCTGTATAGTGCACTAATTTTGATCAAGGCCCATGGGGTAGTAGTGCACTATAAAGGGAATGACGTACCATTTGGGACACATCCTAAGACAGCTACAGGTCTTAGGGTCATCCAAACTTCACTCAGCGAACAAAAGTCTGCCTGCCTGCCAGTCTCACACACACACACACACACACACACACACACACACACACACACACACACACACACACACACACACACACACACACACACACACACACACACACACACACACACACACACACACACACACTCACACACACATACTCCCTCTAATCCACCCTCCATACCCCAAGCCCCCAGGGCTGGTCAAGGTCATCCTATCCCCCTGTACATGCCGGGGCGTGGGTCCAAACAGACACGCATTTCTTGGGGAATTCAGCTCAGGTATCCCTATGAAATGAACAACCATAAACCTGATATAGGAGCTCTTGGCTTATCAGATGTTGAAGGCAGATTGTGCCAAGAGAGCTGAGGTAAAATCCATTAGATGAGATTTCAGTGTTTGACTGCAGGGAGATGGAGGGGAGTAGAGGAGGGGAACCATTAGAGGTCTGACCTCGTACGTGCCTGCCTCTTAGAGCTACTGTGCGTTTCCATACTTCTCACACGGCGGTGAGCCCAGTTGTCACTGTGGACCAGTATACTGTACTGTAGTCTGAGGAACTGAAGGCTGAGGGACAGAATGCGTGTCAGTTTCACAGAGAGAAAGGGGTGGGAAACAGGAAGTCACGTCTGGAAACTCGCACACATCTCACTGATACCCAACACCGCAGATGTAGTAAGCCAGAGACTGTGTCACACCGTGGTACATATACTGAGTGGATGAGGAAGATGTCTCTACACTGGCATTGTGGATAAATATTGTTTTATTATAATCTCTTCATCTAGATATGGAAAGTACCTTCAAAGATGAAGGCAGGGTGGAGAGAGGCCTGACTGTGACCATTACCAACTGTGGCCATGTCACCTTTGTCTGGGGATCAGAGCAGGGCATGCACCTCAAAGATCTGAGGGGGCACAAAGTATGTGAGTATGGCTGGGGGGGTCGGCAAAGGGCCAAGCCCTTCAAGAATTTTGCCTTTTTCAAACACCTGAAACAGCTTTTTTTCTACAATCCCACCCTTCAGTCCCACCATTAAGCTCCACTCAACCCCTCCCATCTATCTCTGTTTGGATTTCTATTTGCTTATATATTGTTCAACTGTGCTGTGATGTTTCACAAAAGTTCTGAACCTTTCTATTCTCATAGTTTATACAGATCGTAAGTTAAAGATAAATATTTTTGTTAAGAGTATTATTATATAGGGCTTCCGAGTGGCGCAGCGATCTAAGGCACTGCATCTCAGTGCAAGAGGTGTCACTACAGTCCTTGGTTCGAATTCAGGCTGTATCACATCTGACCGTGATTGGGACCCCCATAGGGCCCAGCGTTGTCCAGGTTTGGCCGGGGTAGGCCGTCATTGTAAATAATAATTTGTTCTTAACTGACTTGCCTAGTTAAATAAAGGTTCAATTTAAATATTATTTATCGATTGACTATGACTTTTTAAATCACCCAGCAGTGCTATTTGCAGAGTTAGCTCCAAATGTTGCAATTCTTCAGCCATTCCTGAACCTGCGACCAAAAACAAGCTACATATTGACAGTACCAAAACAAATGAGCTAATGATTCTGTCTCTTCGCAGCAAAATCTGCAGAGCTGGGATAGTTGTATCCCACATATAGATAAAATGTTATTAGTTGCAAGAATGTTGTATCATAATATACGTTTTGAATCCAGCGCTGTTTTGTGTATCAGTTTATAAACCATGTGCCATGGAATCGGTACATTGAAATCTCTCCCCAACGATTTTGTAATCTATATGGAGCAGCTGTCCATTTTTGGTCCTTAAATAAAACTGCTTTTTAAATTTATCACAATTGTCCTTAGCCAATGTTGTTCTTTAATGCAGGGCTGAGAGAACGTTCCTTACTTTCACCCCCTTCCACTTGCATCTTCCGTTTTTGCAATAATGCTGCAATTAATTGGTTGTAATTTTGAGTAGAGCAGACATGTCCGTATGTTTTTGTTAGCTGCGTGTGTGACGTAACTCCATCAGTCCTATTTATGACATAATTTACAAAGATTATACCATTTTTGGTGTGGGGTTTATTTCTCAAAAAAAAAAATCGTTTTTTTATCAATGACGATATTTTGAGTTGAACCTTAATATTTGTTGTCATATTTGTTCGGTCTTTTCTGGGGTAATAAACTGAAATTGAAACCAACTTTCTACAGCTTGTTTTATAAATAGCAAATTCATAACAGAAGAACGAAAAAATAAATCATAATAATATAAAATTACAATAATATATATTTTTTTTACAACATTTACAGGAGAAATCTGAGGGGGAACGAGCCACTGTGTTCCCCCCCCCCCCCCCCATAAGAACTCTGGATCAGAGGGTCATGGATGGATGCCTTTTCTCTTGGCTGTTATAATGGTCACATCTCAGTATTGATGACTCATTTCAAAGGTCACGCAGACATTGCCAGCAGACTCAACCAGAGGAAAAGAAAGGTCCGACTGCATCTACCACAATTTGATACAAAAATACATTTCCAATGCATGTGTATTCATACTTGATGGATGGAGGAGGATGATGTCCTTCACAGTGAAGTCCCGCGATTGAGCCGCTTCCAGCCAATCAGCGATTAGCGTTAAAAGTAGGACCCAGGCTGCTGGCCAGGCCTCCATCATTGGCTGAGACCTTCCACATGCAGCTGTCTGATTGGTCAACGTCCAGGACACTGTTGAGGGAAATCAATCAGTGAATAAAATATTAAAGGTAAACATCCTCAGAGTTGGAGAGAGACAGCGACAGAGAGAAAGACAGAGATGGATTGAGAGAGATCGATCAGTACATCCGGAGTAGGTGATCAGTTGTGTGTATCTCACTCATGCTGTTGTGTGCGCTGTGCTTTGCTTCATTAACTAAATGTCATCCAGACCCAGACTCAGATGGCATCCAGTAACTAACCCTATAGTGAATCCCATGAAGCTAGGATCACAGTCTGTGGATTGATGAAGGCTTTTCTCAGGTTGCTTGAACGGGGTAAAGGATTGCTTTGAGGACCGACATATTATATCTATTAAATGTTATTAAATCTGTATTACTGATCTATTACTAAATAATCTATTATAGTCTACATCTATTACATGTTATTACATCGGTATTACTGATCTATTACTAAATCATCTATTATAGTCTACATCTATTACATGTTATTAAGGCTGTATTACTGATCTGTTACTAAATAATCTATTATAGTCTACAGCTACTAACTATCCCTATTCCCCTCCCATTGAAAACACATTGTAACTGAACAAATGGTTAGGGCAGTAAGAGAGCTCCAGCTCTAGGTCAGGCTCCTGGCCCCCACCGGTCACACAGCGACCCCGAGAGGATGGGGAAGTCATGTTAAGTAAGCCAACGCTCTACAGCTAAATAACCAGTCAGATTATGTTGTTAATCCTTGACTCTGTAAAACAATGAGAGGAGCTGGACAAAAAGAAGACCAACTAGATTAGAGATGGAATGTCTGTTTTGTTTTCCTATGATATACAGCCTGACTACCAGCCCAGGTCAGAGAGGACAATGGTGGGTCTGCCTGGAGGGAGACTGGTGTCTGCCCCACTAAAGACCATCTTTACTTCCATACCAGTGAGCCTGGTAAATGGGACCAGTACCCATGACAAAGCCCCCGATACTGGACTCTCTATGGATTCAGACCAGGGACAGATAATGACTCTGGATGCACAGACTCAACTTGGTTCCACAATGTATGGGCCAATGGCAGGGGTTCAATTACTCAATCCCGGGTAGAGAGAGCAATACTGATACGGTTGGAATTTTACACCTTGCAGAGATAAGATATTGATGGACTTTATTAATCCCCTTTCTGCCGAAAACAAATTTATTGTGTATTTATTCACACAATTTACTATGCCAAGTAGTCTTATCCCATATCAGAAAGATAATCAATATTCATTGATTGAACTTCAAATAAACTGCCCAATCTCTAATAAGAAGCCTTGGCGGGCATCATTATTCAATAAAGTAGCTTGAATAAAGCACATTAGCAAAAAGCTAGAGGATGGCCTTGGCCTTGGCTTGAAGTCAGATTTATAAGGTTGTATTTTTGCCTGCTGTCCTTCATGACGACCGTACGGTTGTATTTTTGCCTGCTGTCCTTCATGACGCCCGTACGGTTGTATTTTTGCCTGCTGTCCTTCATGACGACCGTACGGTTGTATTTTTGCCTGCTGTCCTTCATGACGACCGTACGGTTGTATTTTTGCCTGCTGTCCTTCATGACGACCGTATGGTTGTATTTTTGCCTGATGCCCATCATGACGACCGTACGGTTGTATTTTTGCCTGCTGTCCTTCATGACGACCGTACGGTTGTATTTTTGCCTGCTGTCCTTCATGACAACCATACGTTTGTATTTTTGCCTGATGCCCTTCATGATGGCCGTATGGTTGTATTTTTGCCTGCTGTCCTTCATGATGACCGTACGGTTGTATTTTTGCCTGCTGTCCTTCATGACGACCGTACGGTTGTATTTTTGCCTGCTGTCCATCATGACGACCGTACGGTTGTATTTTTGCCTACTGTCCTTCATGACGACCGTACGGTTGTATTTTTGCCTGCTGTCCTTCATGACGACCGTACGGTTGTATTTTTGCCTGCTGTCCTTCATGACGACCGTACGGTTGTATTTTTTCCTGCTGTCCTTCATGACGACCGTACGGTTGTATTTTTGCCTGCTGTCCATCATGACGACCGTACGGTTGTATTTTTGCCTGCTGTCCTTCATGACGACCGTACGGTTGTATTTTTGCCTGCTGTCCTTCATGACGACCGTACGGTTGTATTTTTGTCTGCTGTCCTTCATGACGACCGTACGGTTGTATTTTTGCCTGCTGTCCTTCATGACGACCGTACGGTTGTATTTTTGCCTGCTGTCCTTCATGACGACCGTACGGTTGTATTTTTGCCTGCTGTCCTTCATGACGACCGTACGGTTGTATTTTTGCCTGCTGTCCATCATGACGACCGTACGGTTGTATTTTTGCCTGCTGTCCTTCATGACGACCGTACGGTTGTATTTTTGCCTGCTGTCCTTCATGACGACCGTACGGTTGTATTTTTGCCTGCTGTCCTTCATGACGACCGTACGGTTGTATTTTTGCCTGCTGTCCTTCATGACGACCGTACGGTTGTATTTTTGCCTGCTGTCCTTCATGACGACCGTACGGTTGTATTTTTGCCTGCTGTCCTTCATGACGACCGTACGGTTGTATTTTTGCCTGCTGTCCTTCATGACGACCGTGCGGTTGTATTTTTGCCTGCTGTCCTTCATGACGACCGTACGGTTGTATTTTTGCCTGCTGTCCTTCATGACGACCGTACGGTTGTATTTTTGCCTGCTGTCCTTCATGACGACCGTACGGTTGTATTTTTGCCTGCTGTCCTTCATGACGACCGTACGGTTGTATTTTTGCCTGCTGTCCTTCATGACGACCGTACGGTTGTATTTTTGCCTGCTGTCCTTCATGACGACCGTACGGTTGTAAATGTTTGTTTTCTTATAATTTCTCACAGTTTTTCTTATGAATGCTTTAATATACTATGTCTGTGGTCTAAAGAGATACTGTTATAATTTGTACTTCAATAACGCTCTAATTATGTATAAATATATTTACGTGCAATCATGAGATACACAGCAGACAATCTAATCCAAACTAAAAGATAAGTATTATATATTTATTATATATTTATTCATATCAGATTGATGCACATATAATTCTAAACACGTTATGTAGTTTCCATTCAAGTCTTTCTTTTCAAAGCACGTCAACTAGAATACATTGAGACAGGAACCTCAACCCTCCTTCCTTCCTCTCAACCCTTCTGCCAGAGCTGGAGCAATAAACAGATCTGTCACCAACACTTTATTACCTGCATGCCAGTGGAGGCTGAGGGGAGGACGGCTCATAATAATGGCTGGAACGGAGTCAATGGAACGGCATCAAACACGTGGAAACCATGGAAACCGTGTGTTTGATGTATTTGATACCATTCCACTGATTCCACTCCAGTCATTACAACGAGCCCGTCCTTCTAAATTAAGGTGCCACCAGCCTCCTGTGCTGCATGCATTCTTTTGGAAATGAAAGAGTGGTTGTTGCGGTAGCATTTTAGCATATAAAGTAATATTGTATTTAATTTTGATTAGATTCAAGGGCATGATTGATGGCAGGAAATGGCTTCAATTAAATCCTTCCTCTAAGATGAGACCTGCATAGAAACCACATGTATTCTCTCTCATCATTTTATCTCTCTCTATTTATTTCTCCATCTACATCGCTCTCTCTTTCTCTGCATTCCACTGGCCACTGGCCAGTAATCACTTGCCCAGGTGGAAGGTCGGGCAGGAAATGAGAGAGACTGTAATGTTTACTTTTAATTTTTATTGTTTATTTCACTTTTGTTTATTATCTAGTTCACTTGCTTTGGCAATGTTAACATATCTGATCCAGGACTCCTGTCCTCCTGTACTAGGGCCAGGTGGGAAAGGTGATCCTGAACCAGGACTCCTGTCCTCCTGTACTAGGGCCAGGTGGGAAAGGTGATCCTGAACCAGGACTCCTGTCCTCCTGTACTAGGGCCAGGTGGGAAAGGTGATCCTGATCCAGGACTCCTGTCCTCCTGTACTAGGGCCAGGTCGGAAAGGTGATCCTGATCCAGGACTCCTGTCCTCCTGTACTAGGGCCAGGTGGGAAAGGTGATCCTGAACCAGGACTCCTGTCCTCCTGTACTAGGGCCAGGTGGGAAAGGTGATCCTGATCCAGGACTCCTGTCCTCCTGTACTAGGGCCAGGTCGGAAAGGTGATCCTGAACCAGGACTCCAGTCCTCCTGTACTAGGGCCAGGTGGGAAAGGTGATCCTGAACCAGGACTCCTGTCCTCCTGTACTAGGACCAGGTGGGAAAGGTGATCCTGAACCAGGCAACGTGATGTTCCAGGTCAAACAGGGAACAACAATCCTCTGTGAATGACTGGGGTTCTTCCCTTCACTACTGTACAGAGGCAGAGAGAGAGAGATGCTAATACCTTCTGTTGTGTTCAGAGATCCACAATAACTAGTCAGATCAAATGTTGCTGTAGGAGTATGATTCTCTCTATGATGTCATTTATCTCTGTGGGATACTACAACACCGAGTAAGAAGCTAAGAGACGTCTGAACCACTGTAGTCAGCCAATGGAGGATTATACAGTATACATGGGCCTCTATGTATGAGAATCTGGTTAGTCCCAAGTAGCTCAGTTGGTAGAGCATGGTGCTTGGAAAGCCAGGGCTGTGGGTTTGATTCCCATGGGAGACCAGTATGAAAATCTGTGCACTCCCTCTAAGTCATTCTGGATAAGAGATGATGAAAATTACTAAAAGAGGCTAGGGTTAATTAAGATAAATTATAACTTAATCCTAAATGACAACAACAGCTAAACTATTGCAACTGAAGAGAGAGCAACTCAGTCTAAGTGTAGTGCTGATCTGGAAGATGATAAAAACCTGGTCAAAAATAATTTCCCTCAAGCCACACAGCATATGTCTCATGTAACAAAATCGTCGGTTTTGGATTCCAAAGAAAGACTGGTCGCAATTAAGCTTTAAATCAATATCCATTCCATTGAAATTCAAGATTGAATCGTGCGTAGAGCACAGATTGTTGAACCACTTTGAGGTGCTGTAAGTCAACTGTAAGGGCTCTTACCCCTCTGGTACCTCCATAGACAGGGACATATTGTGGGAGTAGATATAATTAGTGGTTATACAGAGGGCAGCCTGGGTTAAGAACCTGCTGCTGTCCGTTTTATAGGAAGTCCTGAGGTAAATCTGTCACTCACTGATTTAGTTTAAAAAAAGGAGCTATCTAGAACCTTAAAGGGTTCCTTGGCTGTCCCCATAGGAGAACCCTTTGAAGAACCCCTTTTTAGTTGCAGGTAGAACCCTTTTGGGTTCCAAATAGAACCCTTTTGGTTCCACGAGGAACCTGTAACCAAAAAGGGTTATCCTATGGGGACAGCCGAAGAACCCTTTTGGAACCCTTTTTTCTAAGAGTGAACTCTATGTTTCAATGGACTGAAGCCCATACTGTACCTCTACATGCCTGGTCTCTGGGACTGACTGCTAGAGAAGTAGTAGGACTGGCACAGAGAAATGTATTGCGGAGGCGTTGTGCCCTTCAGTGTCACTGTGGAACGTCAAGAGGTTGTCTGGGAGGCTGCTGGTGATATGGCGCTAGTCGATGAGATATGGTCTACTCTCCAAGAGCTCCGGACATCCTGTCGGTTCTATTACTGTACCATCCTGCCCTTTATGATGACGGAGAACATTCCTTTATGTAGACCTAGAACATTCCTTTATAATGACGTAGAACATTCCTTTATGATGACCTAGAACATTCCTTTATAATGACGTAGAACATTCCTTTATGATGACCTAGAACATTCCTTTATGATGATGTAGAACATTCCTTTATGATGATGTAGAACATTCCTTATTGATGAAGTAGAACATTCCTTTATGATGATGTGGAACATTCCTTTATGATGATGTAGAACATTCCTTTATGATGATGTAGAACATTCCTTATTGATGAAGTAGAACATTCCTTTATGATGATGTAGAACATTCCTTATTGATGAAGTAGAACATTCCTTTATGATGATGTGGAACATTCCTTTATGATGATGTAGAACATTCCTTTATGATGACCTAGAACATTCCTTTATGATGATGTGGAACATTCCTTTATGATGATGTAGAACATTCCTTTATGATGATGTAGAACATTCCTTATTGATGATGTAGAACATTCCTTTATGATGACATAGAACATTCCTTATTGATGATGTAGAACAGTCCTTATTGATGATGTAGAACATTCCTTTATGATGATGTAGAACATTCCTTTATAATGACGTAGAACATTCCTTTATGATGATGTAGAACATTCCTGTATGTAGACCTAGAACATTCCTGTATGTAGACCTAGAACATTCTTTTATGATGACCTAGAACATTCCTTTATGATGCTTTATGATGACGTAGAACATTCCTTTAGGATGTTCTAGAACATTCCTTTATGATGCTTTATGATGACATAGAACATTCCTTTATGATGACGTAGAACATTCCTTTATGATGATGTAGAGCATTCCTTTATGATGATGTAGAACATTCCTTTAAATTGACCTAGAACATTCCTTTATGATGATGTAGAACATTCCATTATGATGATGTACATTCCTTTATGATGACTTAGAACATTCCTTTTTGATGACCTAGAACATTCCTTTATGATGACCTAGAACTTTCTTGATCATGCTTTATGATGACCTAGAACATTCCTTTATGATGACCTAGAACATTCTTTAAGATGCTTTATGATGACATAGAACATTCCTTTATGATGACAGAACATTCCTTTATGATGACCTAGAACATTCTTGATCATGCTTTATGATGACCTAGAACATTCCTTTATGATGACCTAGAACATTCTTTAAGATGCTTTATGATGACATAGAACATTCCTTTATGATGACATAGAACATTCCTTTATGATGACATAGAACATTCCTTTATGATGCTTTATGATGACATAGAACATTCCTTTATGATGCTTTATGATGACATAGAACATTCCTTTATGATGCTTTATGATGACATAGAACATTCCTTTATGATGTCAAGTTGATTTACGGCTCTATTCAATCAGATCCGCTTTAGCCTACATCCACATAGTGGTTGTTTTGGCAGTGTCAGAGTTGGAACTGTGTTAGAGCTGTCAGATCCACAAGTGGTTCCTGGCATTATACATCATGTGGGCATTGCCATTGGCTGCACGGAGTCGGATTATTAAGAGAAATCCCATGCAGCCTTGTTTGAACACTGGAATGTGAGATGTAATCTACACCTTGATTAGGCTGATAGAAATCCTCATATTGATTAAGGATTTTAAATTTGAGATATAGCCTACACTTTCTCATTCTGAACTTGTAACGTGAGTGGGATGGACGGGTGTGGCTTCGTGACATTGATCAAGAGTAGCTGCTCACTGATTTGACACCTCTGACACCTCCAACACCAAAACATCAGCTACGCGGGTGTCGGCTATCACCGGTTAATGCTTGATCTGATTGAATCTAGGCCTTAATGTTGGGTGCTGAGGTTGTTGTAGACAGGCAGACAGGTGGTGTGAGGATATGGAGCAATGAATGGACCAGCGAACAGATTGACACACAGCAGGCTCTGGACCTCTGGCTGCCTGGAGTCATAGACTTAGATTCTCTACTTTTCCCCCATCTCTTCTTCCTGACCCTGTGGCTCCACTACTTCCATCTCTAATTAAGTGATTTGTAAGAGAGAGGCCTGCTTTGGACTACAGGGGCCAGAGGCTGTCCCTCCCCAGTTAGGGTGCTGTACAAATGGAATTTCTGTGGCATGGCTTTTACGTGAAAAGGGAGAGCGAGAGAGAGCAAGAGAGAGAAGGAGAGGGAGAGGAGAGACCACTGACTTCTACATATTAAGGAAAGGAGGCTTCTAAAAAAAAATCTAAATTACAAGACTCACAACAGCCACACTCACACCCCGTTCCACACTCTCACACACAGACAGACTGCCTCTGTGATGACCGGGCCAGACCACAAATAGACATGTTTTTACTTGAGTGAGTTTAAAAGGAATTCCGGCAAACAACTTGTTTAGAATGCTTCCCAGGACCTATTTATTTTAAAGTTATAGCATGACGCCTGATGCGTCTTTTTAAGTAGTTGGGAAAATACGGACTGGAATTGAAGCTAAATTGAGAACACATGCAGATGTATTTCTAGGCCAGATAGACTTCCTGAGAAAATGACAAACACACTGCCTTCAGAAAGTATTCAGACCACTTGACTTTCTCCACATTTTATTACATTACAGCCGTATTTCAAAATGGATTAAATCGTTTTTTCCACCCCCCCCATCATCAATCTGCACACAATACCCCATAACCACAAAGCAAAAACAGGATTTAAAAAAATGTTTGCAACAGAAAGAATCTGACAGTGGACTGCAGGAACATATGTGTACAGTGATGTCAGTGTGAGGACTCTCTCTGCACACCTGGACAGTAGTAATTCTACAGTATGGTTGTAGTGAACCTACTGATGGTAGAAGCCTCAGGGCAGCCTGTCGTGTTTGAGGCCCTGTCATTCCTATAACCATAATAACACCATTTAACACTGTAGTGTACCTCACTTGTTTAATGTAGGCCTACCACACAGCTGTGGAAGAGTGCTTCCCATACCGGCCTTGCCCTTCCACATATCTGACCGATTTCAGCACTAGCAAACCTCATTTAGCTACAATACAATAAAATACAACAATATGGCCAACTGTTAAATCTGGAGAGAAGAATTCCTGCTCTCTCTGCTTTCTCAGTGTGTCGATTGTCTTTCATTGTGCTGAGGCAGCTATAAGTACATTTACACTCAGTTTATTATTTATGGGCCAGGCACATATGGCAGCGCTGCACTGGCATTGCAGTTCGTAAACCTGTGCCATGCACCTGCTAACGTTACTACTTTAAGTATTCCCTAAATCAGTCTGACAGCTCTGCCATCTCATCCCCTTTGAATGGGGATCACTTAAAATAATGGTATGGTCACAATTCATAATGTGCTGAATTTGAGAAAACTCAGTTTCAAATAGTTTAAAACGAGATAGAGAGCTAATTGTATTTTATATAGTACAGGGACCACCGCAAGTAAAACGTACGAAGTTTCCAAACAACTCACATTTGACTACTAACCAACTGAAACGCGCACTGATTTGTCTGTTGGAAATATAGATGGGTAAGAAATATGCAGATAAGAATAGTTGTTTTTGTGGATCACAGCTGTTTTTATGTCTCATTTCTCATTTCATTGTGCACAGTGTTCAACCTAAAGAATCATAAAAAAATACTGCACCGCAATCTCTGAAAAAACACTTACCCAAATAAAACGCCTCCCGAACTTCGTGGGTAAATCAACTGAAGAATATTCCACTTGTTAGTCTAGATAAACATTCGGGCTCAGGAGTGGATGTGCAGCCCGATGGAATCGACATACTAGTGAGAACGAACGCCGCTCTTGTCGTCCTCTTGCAGTTTCAGGAGTTTCTGTAGGCGTGTATTATACGTAACCATTGGAACGTCAGTGTAAGAGAGATGTAGGGGGAATTGGGAAGATGGGGGGGTCTTCACTTTATCCATCCCATTTCCATTGTATTCATCGACACATATGGTACATGGACTATTGTCAAGACATGACAAATGTTTTTCAATATCAATATTTGTACTTTTAAGATCTAAAATGGTTATTACTATTTTGACTTTGTTATTATTTAACTGTTAAACATATTTTAAAATCCCTCCAATGAAATGAAGAGGCTATTTAATTTATTAAACTGTTTTACACAAACCTAAATCAGTTCCACATAATCACTGTCCTCTAGTGGGGATAACTCTTAAGGAGCAACGCCAATAAATATACTATTAGCTGGCTCTTTGAAATCTGTTATAAAGGGTTCAGATTCCACTAGGGCCCGACAGACCACACATGGTTTCTCTAGATCTCTTTCCACCAGCAACATTTATCACCACAAGTTGAATAGCTTTATGAACTTTAATTGTTGATTGTGTGTGACAAAATATTCCTTTCCCCAGTGGAAAAACTCTCAGTGACATGCATTCATTTACCAAACACATAGATCCTTCATGAACAGACCTAGAGAAGAATGCCTACATAAAGTCTGAACATAAACTAGGTTCACATAGAAATAGATTGGCAGGGGTTGTAAGAGTTTCCTGTTCCTGGAAACTGAACACATATGAAGAATAGCAGCTCGCCATGATGCTGTGTTATTGGCTGTGAAACCTGAAGGATTTATCAACCCATCAAGACAGTGTGTTGAGAGAGTGACTGACTCTGGCCTTGACTGTGCAGAGGTTCACCGTCGCAAACTGCCGCAGCTGTTAGCTGGTGTTGAAAATACACCCGTTAATATGCGTTGCTTGTCAGTTCTGACTGTGTCCGTGTGCTCAACATTTCAACATTATGTAAGACAAGCAAGGAGATTTCAGTGTCCTTACTTGAATGGTCTCTGGATTAATGCCAGTGATATTAGATGAATGTTTAGTCTGTGAATGCCCTTTCATCTGACTGTACACAGACTTACTGAATTCCTCTTAGCATTAAGTAAAACGTCAGATTTATGTTGCTCTGAAAACATTTCTATTCAAATACATTTGTATTGTATTTATATATTTTGAACAGCACATAAATGTAGACAGGATCATGTGAAAAGAGAAAGCGAGAGAGGAGAGAGAGGGAGAGAAAGAGGAGAGAGAGGGAGAATTCCGACCAAGAATTCACAAAATTGGACAAAGACCAAATTTGAGAGACTGCATGCAAAATTCTGCAAAAATATCCTCTGTGTACAACGTAAAACACCAAATAATACATGCAGATTAACGATCAAAATCTGGGAAAATAGCTGTTCAATTCTACAACCACCTAAAAGGAAGTGATTCCCAAACCTTCCATAACAAAGCCATCACCTATAGAGAAATGAATCTGGAGAAGAGTCCCCTAAGGAAGCAATTAGCAACAGAATTAGACCCAACCAAATCATGAGAAAACAAAAAGATAATTACTTGACACATTGGAAATAATTTATTTGGCCCTTAACAGAGAGTACACAGCGGCAGAATACCTGACCACTGTGACTGACCCAAAATTAAGGAAATCCTTGACTATGTACAGACTCAGTGAGTATAGCCTTGCTATTGAGAAAGGCAGACCTGGCTCTCAAGAGAAGACAGGCTATGTGCACACTGCCCACAAAATGAGGTGGAAACTGAACTGCACTTCCTAACTTCCTGCCAAATGTATGACAATATTAGAGACCCGTATTTCCCTCAAATTACACAGACCCACAAAGAATTTGAAAACAAATCCAATTTAGATACACTCCCATATCTATTGGATGAAATATCACAGTGTGCCATCACAGCAGAAAGATTTGTAACCTGTTGCCACTAGAAAAGGGCAACCAGTGAAGAACACACACCATTGTAAATACAACCCATATTTCTGTTTATTTATTTCCCCTTTTGTAACTATTTGCAAATCATTACAACACTGTATATTTACATACTATGACATTTGAAATGTCTTTATTATTTTGGAACTTTTGTGCGTGTAATGTTTACTGTTCATTTTGTATTGTTTATTATCTTGCTTTGTCAATGTAAACATATGTTTCCCATGTCAATAAAGCCTCTTAAATTGAAAGAGAGAGAGGAGAGAGAGAGAGGTGAGAGAGAGAGAGAGAGAGAGAGAGAGAGAGAGAGAGAGAGAGAGAGAGAGAGAGAGAGAGAGAGAGAGAGAGAGAGAGAGAGAGAGAGAGAGGAGAGAGAGAGAGAGAGGGGGAGAGGAGAGAGAGAGATAAAGAGAGAGAGAGAGAGAGAGAGAGAGGAGAGAGAGAGAGAGAGAGAGAGAGAGAGAGAGAGAGGGAGAGAGAGAGAGAGAGAGAGAGAGAGAGAGAGAGAGAGAGAGAGAGAGGGAGAGAGAGAGAGAGAGAGAGAGGAGAGAGAGGAGAGAGAGAGAGAGAGAGAGAGAGAGAGAGAGAGAGAGAGAGAGAGAGGTGAGAGAGAGAGAGAGAGAGATAAAGAGAGAGAGAGAGAGAGAGAGATAAAGAGAGAGAGGAGAGAGAGATAAAGAGAGAGAGAGAGAGAGATAAAGAGAGAGAGGGGAGAGAGAGAGAGAGAAAGAAAGAAAGAGGAGATAATAAAAGGATTACTTCTTCGTTGGTTCCTAGAGGGCATCATTACAATCAAACATTTCTGAGGATACCATGGTTAACTGGGTTGGATTCATTTCTGAGGATACCATGGTTAACTGGGTTGGATTCATTCCTGAGGATACCATGGTTAACTGGGTTGGATTCATTCCTGAGGATACCATGGTTAACTGGGTTGGATTCATTCCTGAGGATACCATGGTTAACTGGGTTGGATTCATTCCTGAGGATACCATGGTTAACTGGGTTGGATTCATTTCTGAGAATACCATGGTTAACTGGGTTGGATTCATTCCTGAGGATACCATGGTTAACTGGGTTGGATTCATTCCTGAGGATACCATGGTTAACTGGGTTGGATTCATTCCTGAGGATACCATGGTTAACTGGGTTGGATTCATTCCTGAGGATACCATGGTTAACTGGGTTGGATTCATTCCTGAGGATACCATGGTTAACTGGGTTGGATTCATTCCTGAGGATACCATGGTTAACTGGGTTGGATTCATTCCTGAGGATACCATGATTAACTGGGTAGGATTCATTCCTGAGGATACCATGGTTAACTGAGTTGGATTCATTCCTGAGGATACCATGGTTAACTGGGTTGGATTCATTCCTGAGGATACCATGGTTAACTGGGTTGGATTCATTCCTGAGGATACCATGGTTAACTGGGTTGGATTCATTCCTGAGGATACCATGGTTAACTGGGTTGGATTCATTCCTGAGGATACCATGGTTAACTGGGTTGGATTCATTCCTGAGGATACCATGGTTAACTGGGTTGGATTCATTCCTGAGGATACCATGGTTAACTGGGTTGGATTCATTCCTGAGGATACCATGGTTAACTGGGTTGGATTCAAACAACATAGTGTGATTTACCATCCATTACAAAGCTGTTGTGAAGAATCCACAGGATACATAAACGTGATGGACACTACAACAAAGGACAGAATGACCCGTGTATTGTCAGCCAAGCCTAGTGAACCTTTTCAGTGAAGAATCCAGCCAAGCCTAGTGAACCTTTCCAGTGAAGAATCCAGCCGAGCCAATTGAACCTTTTCCGTGAGGAGTCCAGTCAAGCCTAGTGAACCTTTTCAGTGAGGAATCCAGCCAAGCCTAGTGAACCATTTCAGTGAAGAATCCAGCCAAGCCTAGTGAACCTTTTCAGTGAGGAGTCCAGCCAAGCCTAGTGAACCTTTTCAGTGAGGAGTCCAGTCAAGCCTAGTGAACCTTTTCAGTGAGGTATCTTTTCAGAAGGACCAAACATGAACAGGGACTCTATGGGGTATGAGTTATACATGGTATCAAGGGAAACCTCTGTCCTGCAGCACCGTCTGTCCTAAACATGTTATAAACCTCTGTCCTGCAGCACCGTCTGTCCTAAACATGTTATAAACCTCTGTCCTGCAGCACCGTCTGTCCTAAACATGTTATAAACATCTGTCCTGCAGCACCGTCTGTCCTAAACATGTTATAAACATCTGTCCTGCAGCACCGTCTGCCCTAAACATGTTATAAACATCTGTCCTGCAGCACCGTCTGCCCTAAACATGTTAGAAACATCTGTCCTGCAGCACTGTTTGACCTAAACATGTTAGAAACATTACAGTCTATCAATGTTTACATGAACTTGAGGAAATTATGTCATCTAATATGTAAATACTGTAAATTCTCTTGATTAATTCTAATCGTATCAACCTGTTACAACTGGATTCAGTGATGTCATATGTAGAGACAGACTATCTAGTACTGTAGGTCGCCCCTTTAAAGCACACTTCTTTACACCTGACAGCCGTGGATCCTTTGGCTGCTACTATAGCTTATCATAATACTATTTACCAGGCTTACTGTCCTAAATGATATAGCAGTGTTGTGATGTTCCATATTGGACATCAAAAGGAGGTCAGCTGCTCTGCATGGTTGAATATGTTGTCTTCTGCTGCCTACTCAAACAAACTGTATGTGTGTGTTACAGTGTGCACATGCTTGTGAGCATATGTCTGTCCGTCCGTCCGTCCGTCTGTCTGTCTGTGTGTGTCAGCCTGGGTGGGCTCTGACCCTGTGATGACATTTTGTCTCATCTGTGACCTACTCTATGGTGTCTCAGAAGGCTATTCTTACTTCCTACCCTGGCCTGACATGCACCGATCCCTCAGATGCCTGTCATCAGCAGCAACACAGTGGCAGACAGTCAGTCATTCTACCATCCACTCGTGTTACTATTTCAAGTTTAACTTCCATGTGTAAGGAATATATTGGAAAACATACTCATTCACTGACTGTACAGAGGGACTATCCACCCACTAAACTTGAAGATGACTATCTGACACAATAATTAATCTCGGTTACCCAGAAGTACTTCTGTGGGGAATGCCGTTAAAGGAGCAATATGCAGGAATCGCTCCACCATTTCCTGGTTTGTAAAGTTCTCATAGTTCTCCTGAGTTTATGTGCCAAATCAAGCAGTAGTAGATCTTTAACCTAAATGATTGTATTTTCAGCTGTTTGAAGCTGGTGTTCAAAACCGAAAGTAAAAGACGAGGAAATGAAACTTAAACACGGGAAGCATAGAAATAGCGTACATCTACCTCTTCTTAGATTTGCTTTCAATGAGAATGACAGATCTATAACTCACAATTCTATGTGAATTTGGTCAGGTCTTAAAGTTACATATTGCAGCTTTAACAATTGTGCAAAGGAAGGAAGTGATGTCTCCTCTCTCGCAAACGGAAACTCGGCCATATCCCTCCCTTCCGCTAATTTCACCCGTGTTTATCACGGCCAAAAAGCACATGTTTGTTACCATATATTTTTATGATACAGACAATTATGACTTTGTGACTGTGGTATCTAGTAGAAAACTTGTATTATCTGCACATGGGGTTGAAAATCACAGCACCAGATTATGCACCGCCAATCGCCCAATCATGATTCGTCCAAATAATCAACGACAAAAACCCCAAACCAGGAACTACTGCTGCTTGTAATCACATAATTCTATGCAAACCTTGACAGATTATCACCTTTTATCTGTCCATGAGAATTGTCCCACAATAATTTGTATTTATTATTTAACCTTTATTTAACTAGACAAGTCAGTTAAGAACAAATTGTACCCCGGCCAAATCCGGACAACTCTGGGACAATTGTGCGTCGCCGTATGGGACTCCCAATCACGGCCTCATGTGATACAGCCTGGATTCAAACCAGGGAATGTAGTGACGCATCTTGTGCTGAGATGCAGTGCCTTAGACCGCTGCGCCACTCGGGAGCCCAAATGACAAAATAATAAAATAATATGAAGTCATGTCAATATGAAATATAACTTACAGATTGAAAGTGAAGCTTGTTTTTCAACCTCTGCCCACATGATGTGTCAGTTACCTCCTCTTAAACTCTGCTGGTCTTGCTAGGTGCCACTTAAGGGTTAAGACTGCCTTTGAGGCGCCTGCTTAGCCTGCTTAACAGGGCTGATCGCTCCTGAGCCCCCCACGGCCCGTAAAACAGACAGAAGAAAGTGTTGGAATCCCTCTACGACATGAACAATTAGTGCACTGACATCTGGCCGCTGGAGGAATGTTCATCCAGACAGATGTAGAGATATTAACAGAATGCACATAACACAGAATAATACTATTTAGCATTGGGACAGCCCATTCAGTAATAAAACTACGAGTGCTGTTCAGCACTGGGACAGGCCATTCAGTAATAACACTACGAGGGCTGATCAGCACTGGGACAGCCCATTCAGTAATAACACTACGAGGGCTGTTCAGCACTGGGACAGCCCATTCAGTAATAACACTACCAGAGCTGTTCAGCACTGGGACAGCCCATTCAGTAATAACACTACGAGGGCTGTTCAGCACTGGGACAGCCCATTCAGTAATAACACTACCAGGGCTGTTCAGCACTGGGACAGCACATTCAGTAATGTGCTAGATGGCCCATTCATAGTCCTACAAGCATATCAGAAAACCCCACACTAGTATTATACTTCAGATGATACTTCTACTCAAAATCCCAGCACAAGATATATATCCAGTCATATAGATAGAGGACTGTATATGTTTCCCAAGGAGGATCAATGACACGAGCCCTTTAGTAATCCCTGAAATATCTCTGATAATCTCTCTGACATGAGAAGCACAGGGGATGGGGTTGATGACGGCTGTACTGACAGTCTCATGATGATGGCTGTACTGACAGTCCCATGATGACGGTGGTACTGACAGTCTCATGATGATGGCTGTACTGACAATCCCATGATGATGGCTGTACTGACAGTCTCATGATGATGGCTGTACTGACAGTCCCATGATGATGGTGGTACTGACAGTCCCATGATGATGGCTGTACTGACAGTCCCATGATGACGGTGGTACTGACAGTCCCATGATGATGGCTGTACTGACAGTCTCATGATGACGGTGGTACTGACAGTCTCATGATGACGGCTGTACTGACAGTCCCATGATGACGGCTGTACTGACAGTCTCATGATGATGATGGTACTGACAGTCTCATGCTGACGGCTGTACTGACAGTCTCATGATGATGGCTGTACTGACAGTCCATGATGACAGCTGTACTGACAGTCTCATGATGATGGCTGTACTGACAGTCCATGATGACGGCTGTACTGACAGTCTCATGATGACGGCTGTACTGACAGTCCCATGATGACAGCTGTACTGACAGTCCATGATGACGGCTGTACTGACAGTCCCTTGATGACGGCTGTACTGACAGTCTCATGATGACAGCTGTACTGACAGTCCCTTGATGACGGCTGTACTGACAGTCTCATGATGACGGCTGTACTGACAGTCCCTTGACAAATGGAGGTATTTCAGTAGTAAATGTCCAGACAGACAGGAAGGAACCGTACTAGCAAGACGGATGGAGGTATTTCAGTAGTAAATGTCCAGACAGACAGGAAGGAACCGTACTAGCAAGACGGATGGAGGTATTTCAGTAGTAAATGTCCAGACAGACAGGAAGGAACCGTAAGACGGATGGAGGTATTTCAGTAGTAAATGTCCAGACAGACAGGAAGGAACCATACTAGCAAGATGGATGGAGGTATTTCAGTAGTAAATGTCCAGACAGACAGGAGGGAACCGTAAGACGGATGGAGGTATTTCAGTAGTAAATGTCCAGACAGACAGGAAGGAACCATACTAGCAAGACGGATGGAGGTATTTCAGTAGTAAATGTCCAGACAGACAGGAAGGAACCGTACTAACCCCAACAGATTGAGATTCCTCATATAAAGTCTTTCAACAGCACTTTGCAGAACACACCCCTGTCAACAGCACCTTGCAGAACACACCCCTGTCAACAGCACCTTGCAGAACACACCCCTGTCAACAGCACCTTGCAGAACACACCCCTGTCAACAGCACCTTGCAGAACACACCCCTGTCAACAGCACCTTGCAGAACACCCCCCTGTCAACAGCACCTTGCAGAACACACCCCTGTCAACAGCACCTTGCAGAACACACCCCTGTCAACAGCACCTTGCAGAACACACCCCTGTCAACAGCACCTTGCAGAACACACCCCTGTCAACAGCACCTTGCAGAACACACCCCTGTCAACAGCACCTTGCAGAACACACCCCTGTCAACAGCACCTTCCAGAACACACCCCTGTCAACAGCACCTTGCAGAACACACCCCTGTCAACAGCACCTTGCAGAACACACCCCTGGAATGAAGAAATTAAGCAACCACGACACGTCTCTTGGGACGCCAACAGCAGGCGACGATGTCTGTTTGTGTTCCAGCTGTCATGTCCCTGATAAGGACATTTGGTGCAGTAGTGACGGCCGTGTCCGTCTTCATTAATCCATGTCACAGCATGACTCTGATAAGCTCTGGACATCTGGTGTAGTAGTGACGGCCGTGTCCGTCTTCATTTGGTGCAGTAGTGACGGCCGTGTCCGTCTTCATTAATCCATGTCACAGCATGACACACACGTTCCCTGAAGGCACTGACATCCTTCTACGGCTACAGACTTCGTCTAAACTTTAAAGGGATGTGTCATCAGTTAAAGTGGGTCTCTAAATAACCTAGGACAGAAACAAGGTCTGTCATATGTCACATGTGGAACAGAGAGGTAATGTGGAAGATTCTGGCTGCATCTAATCTGTATGTGTCTGGAACAACTCAACGCTTTGCAAGAAAGCACACAAGATGCCCAATGTTCCTTTGAATAATGATATGACTTGCTGCTTTTTAAAGCTAAGAAAATGTCCACACAGCTTCTAAGTCAATCAGCCTGCAGGACTCTAGAACTCAGTAGAGTAGCAAAAAGATGAACAACAACTATTGCACAACGTTGTTTAGAAATATTTAAAGTAGTGTTTGCGACACAGGCAATATTGACAGGAATGGTGAACAGTTGCCCAATGTGTTGTCTGACTTACACTCAGGTTACTGAAATGCTAGGACGGGGTGACACAGTGCATGGGAAAGTCAACTGAAAAACACAGTCAGACAAATCCAAACACATCCCATACATCTCTGGTTCAACAAACAGACCCTTTGAACCAACCCACTTAGTACACAACACATTGACAACACATTGACTGATGAATGGACTGAGTCGGTTCAAAACCAATTCATACAAGGTTTTTAGTAATACCCACACGGCAGTCATAGACACTGATTAACATGGATCTTGCAATGATGAATAGACAATAAAAATGATGCATTGCTGTTGTCCACATTTAGAAAATAATGTGTTTATAAACTTGCAATCATTTAGTCTGTTATGAATAGATCAGTTAGTAATCTGTTATGAACAGATCAGTCAGTTAGTCTGTTATGAACAGATCAGTCAGTTAGTCTGTTATGAACAGATCAGTCAGTTAGTAGTCTGTTATGAATAGATCAGTTAGTAATCTGTTATGAACAGATCAGTTAGTAGTATGTTATGAACAGATCAGTCAGTTTGTTACAAACAGATCAGTCAGTTAGTAGTCTGTTATGAACAGATCAGTCAGTTAGTAGTCTGTTATGAACAGATCAGTCAGTTTGTAATCTGTTATGAACAGATCAGTCAGTTAGTAGTCTGTTATGAACAGATCAGTTAGTAGTATGTTATGAACAGATCAGTCAGTTAGTCTGTTATGAACAGATCAGTTAGTAGTCTGTTATGAACAGATCAGTCAGTTTGTAATCTGTTATGAACAGATCAGTCAGTTAGTAGTCTGTTATGAACAGATCAGTTAGTAGTATGTTATGAACAGATCAGTCAGTTAGTCTGTTATGAACAGATCTGTTAGTAATCTGTTATGAATAGATCAGTTAGTAGTCTGTTATGAACAGATCAGTCAGTCTGTTACAAACAGATCAGTCAGTTAGTAGTCTGTTATGAACAGATCAGTCAGTGTGTAATCTGTTATGAACAGATCAGTCAGTTAGTAGTCTGTTATGAACAGATCAGTCAGTTTGTTAAGAACAGATCAGTCAGTTAGTAGTTTGTTATGAACAGATCAGTCAGTCTGTTATGAACAGATCAGTCAGCTAGTAGTCTGTTATGAACAGATCAGTCAGTTTGTAGTCTGTTATGAATAGATCAGTCAGTCTGTTATGAACAGATCGGTCAGTTAGTAGTCTGTTATGAACAGATCAGTCAGTTAGTAGTCTGTTATGAACAGATCAGTCAGTTAGTAGTCTGTTATGAACAGATCAGTCAGTTACTAGTCTGTTATGAACAGATCAGTCAGTTTGTTGTGAACAGATCAGTCAGTTAGTAGTCTGTTGTGGACAGATCAGTCAGTTTGTTATGAACAGATCAGTCAGTTAGGAGTCTGTTATGAACAGATCAGTCAGTTTGTTATGAACAGATCAGTCAGTTAGTAGTCTGTTATGAACAGATCAGTCAGTTAGTAGTCTGTTATGAACAGATCAGTCAGTTAGTAGTCTGTTATGAACAGATCAGTCAGTTTGTTATGAACAGATCAGTCAGTTAGTAGTCTGTTATGAACAGATCAGTCAGTTTGTTATGAACAGATCAGTCAGTTAGTAGTCTGTTATGAACAGATCAGTCAGTTTGTTATGAACAGATCAGTCAGTTAGTAGTCTGTTATGAACAGATCCGTCAGTTAGTAGTCTGTTATGAACAGATCCGTCAGTTTGTTATGAACAGATCAGTCAGTTAGTAGTCTGTTATGAACAGATCAGTCAGTTAGTAGTCTGTTATGAACAGATCAGTCAGTTAGTAGTCTGTTATGAACAGATATGTTAGTAGTCTGTTATGAACAGATCAGTCAGTTAGTAGTCTGTTATGAACAGATCAGTTAGTTAGTAGTCTGTTATGAACAGATCAGTCAGTTGGTAGTCTGTTATGAACAGATCAGTCAGTTAGTAGTCTGTTATGAGCAGATCAGTCAGTAGTCTGTTATGAACAGACCAGTCAGTTAGTAGTCTGTTATGAACAGATCAGTCAGTAGTCTGTTATGAACAGACCAGTCAGTTAGTCTGTTATGAACAGATCAGTCAGTTAGTAGTCTGTTATGAACAGATCAGTCAGTAGTCTGTTATGAACAGACCAGTCAGTTAGTAGTCTGTTATGAACAGGTCAGTCAGTAGTCTGTTATGAACAGACCAGTCAGTTAGTCTATTATGAACAGATCAGTCAGTTAGTAGTCTGTTATGAACAGATCAGTTAGTCTGTTATGGACAGATCAGTCAGTTAGTAGTCTGTAATGAACAGATCAGTCAGTTAGTAGTCTGTTATGAACAGATCAGTCAGTTAGTAGTCTGTAATGAACAGATCAGTCAGTTAGTAGTCTGTTATGGACAGATCAGTCAGTTAGTCTGTTATGAACAGATCAGTCAGTTAGTCTGTTATGAACAGATCAGTCATTCATACTCATCGGACAACACATTGGTCTACACCACTGACTGTCTGTAGACCTGAAGATGAACATGGGAGAGGGATTTAAATCCAGAGCTATTAGTAAATGATTCATTAAGATACAAGTAACCTGTGCAGGTGTGTCGGGGTTAGATGTTCTCTATGGACCAATGAGGGGTTAGATGTTCTCTACGGACCAATGAGGGGTTAGATGTTCTCTACGGACCAATCGGGTTAGATGTTCTCTACGGACCAATCGGGTTAGATGTTCTCTACGGACCAATCGGGTTAGATGTTCTCTACGGACCAATGAGCGGTTAGATGTTCTCTACGGACCAATCGGGTTATATGTTCTCTATGGACCAATGAGCGGTACAATACAGAGCAGAGCCTGGATTTCATATGGCTACAGAATGCAGTGTTCAATTCAGTTCTGGATTTCATATGGCTACAACAGAATACAGTGTTTAATTCAGTTCTGGATTTCATCACTGTTGAACTTTCAGAGCATGACATTTTTTACCTCCTCCAATACTGAGTAGATTTGACTGAAGTTTTGTGGTGAACTGCTTGTGTGGACGTGCTGTGTGGACGTGCTGTGTGTGAGAAACCATGACGACACCGAGGAAACTGTGACTGTTATCAACCCTCTATTGACTAATTGAGACCTGCTATGTTAGATAGCAGGTGTTCCACTCCTGGACACATCAGAGCTTGACAACATTCACTCATGTTCCATCAACAAACTAAGAAGCTGGTGTAAACTTGAGTGAAGTTTCAATAAAAACCAAACAGTTTATGTTAAATATCTTTATTTATTCGCTTCGATTTAAACATTTCAAATGAATTATACACCATGCAGTTAGAATGGCCATGAATCCATCATATTCCTGCTTTTATTTGGAGCCTCCATAAGGTCACAGGCAGAGTTCAAAGCAACATCTCAAAGCTCATTTTCCTTGTGGTGCTGTTCCTTCATTGAGGGAACGTCTTACAACACCCCACAGCCATACTAGGCATGGCGGAGCAAACTGCAACAATGTAACCATTTACAAATGGAACACACGTCTAGAACCTTGTGTACATATATCCAAATCATGCTCTGAGATGATCAAATTAAAAGCATAACAGAAATGATCAACACATACTTGGGGAATGAATCTCCATTCTGATTCAACATAATTCACTTCCTGGTGAGATTTATTTACATGACCTTTACTTCAAATGAGTTTATATTAGGCAAGTCAGTTACCAAGACATGTTTATTTACAATGACAGTTTGGCAAGTGGTGAGAGGCAAGTTCGGTGATAAATAACTAAAACAATTGGAGCCACATTGTAAGTAGAAAGCTTACATTACATTTTTTTTTTTTTACAATTTCTCTTTCTGTTAGTGTTTTGGATATAGAGTGTATTGCACTGTTCCCCAGGATCACTGCATGAACATCTCTGATTGGCTGATCAGCATCACTGCATTAGCCTAGTATGGATACAGTGCAGTGCACTAAGCTGTCAAACACTGCCCTCTAACGGTGGATATTGAAACCTACCTCACAATTTGAGGCTCTTGGTAAAATTGGGACATTTTTTGGGTCTCAACGCAGTGGTCATTACAATCAGTTGCATAATTGAAATTAAAAACTGGGTGGTTCGAGCCCTGAATGCTGATTGGCTGACAGCCGTATACCACGGGTATGACAAAACATTTATTTTTACTGCTCTAATTACGTTGGTAACCAGTTTATAATAGCAATAAGGCCCGAGGGGGTTTGTGGTATATGGCCAATATACCACGGCTAAGGGCTGTGTCCAGGCACTCTGTGTTGCGTCGTGCCTTAGAACAGCCCTTAGCCGTGGTATATTGGCCCTATACCACACCCCCTCGGGCCTTATTGCTTAAATAGAGCACAGCTTGTTTTGTAAGTGAATTAAAACATTACATTCAAACTGAATGAATATGGTGCAAAACACAGTGCAGGTGGGCGATCATTCCAGTCTGAACTTTGAACTTCTTTAGGTGAACTATCATACATTCCTAATGCAGTCGGAAAAGCAAAGGATTCTTCAACAACAAGTAAAGATCATGTTTACATTACTGTGACTGTCATATGCTATACAATGTGGTTCTTAGTGATGGCATATCACCCTCTGTAATATACATGTAACCATCTATCAGCACACATCTTCCCCTCCAAGACAACACTACAATGAAATATATATGTACATGTACAATGGAAAAGAGAGAGACATACAGTATGTGAAAACTATGAAAGATGCCACAGAGTAGAGTGGAAGGGGGCAGACGGGTCTTACTCCTAGACCCAGGGGAAGGACAGGAGGATGAGGGCAGAGGGGTCTTACTCCTAGACCCAGAGGAAGGACAGGAGGCTGAGGGCAGAGGGGTCTTACTCCTAGACCCAGGGGAAGGACAGGAGGATGAGGGCAGAGGGGTCTTACTCCTAGACCCAGAGGAAGGATAGGAGGATGAGGGCAGAGGGGTCTTACTCCTAGACCCAGGGGAAGGACAGGAGGCTGAGGGCAGAGGGGTCTTACTCCTAGACCCAGGGGAAGGATAGGAGGATGAGGGCAGAGGGGTCTTACTCCTAGACCCAGAGGAAGGATAGGAGGATGAGGGCAGAGGGGTCTTACTCCTAGACCCAGGGGAAGGATAGGAGGATGAGGGCAGAGGGGTCTTACTCCTAGACCCAGAGGAAGGATAGGAGGCTGAGGACAGAGGGGTCTTACTCCTAGACCCAGGGGAAGGATAGGAGGATGAGGGCAGAGGGGTCTTACTCCTAGACCCAGAGGAAGGATAGGAGGATGAGGGCAGAGGGGTCTTACTCCTAGACCCAGAGGAAGGACTGGAGGATGAGGGCAGAGGGGTCTTACTCCTAGACCCAGAGGATGGACAAGATGATGAGGGCAGAGGGGTCTTACTCCTAGACCCAGAGGAAGGACAAGATGATGAGGGCAGAGGGGTCTTACTCCTAGACCCAGAGGAAGGACAGGACAGGAGGATGAGGACAGAGGGGTCTTACTCCTAGACCCAGGGGAAGGACAGGAGGATGAGGGCAGAGGGGTCTTACTGGGAATGGGACAGTCTGTACCTACCACACATGCACTTGTGACTCAGGGTCTAGATTCTACATGGTTACTTGGTGCTGAGGTTGTAGCTGTGGCTGTAGAGGCCTCCTCCTCTGATGACTGTAGGGGAAGACAGGGGGTGTTGGCCTGGCCGGATGGGCTTAGCTGGAAGACAGAACATAGTCATCAATACAAACACACACTGCCACCCCCACCCCCACACACACCACCAACCCACCCTCCCTCCCCTCCCTCCCTCCCTCCAATCCCTCCCCTCCCTCCATCCTTACCGATCTGAGCGGAGTTTCCTCTCCTGGCCATGTTCTTGGCCCTGACGACCTCCTTGATGCGGTCCACCTCTAGCTGGTAGCGTTTCCTGTCCCTCATAGCGTTCTCCTTGGCATCCTTCAGGGCATTCTCCAGGGCCTTGACCCGCTCGGCCGTGGCCCGCAGACGCTTCTCCAGCTTGGGAAGCTCGCAGCGCAGGTCCGCGTTGTCACGCACCAACTGGGAGGGAGAGGGGGGACACAGGGAGGGAGGGAGGGGGGAGACAGGGAGGGAGAGGGGGGACACAGGGAGGGAGGGAGGGGGGACACAGGGAGGGAGGGAGGGAGGACACAGGGAGGGAGGGAGGGAGGGAGGGAGGGAGGGAGGGAGGGAGGGAGGGAGGGAGGGAGGGAGGGAGGGAGGGAGGGAGGGAGGGAGGGAGGGAGGGAGGGAGGGAGGGAGGGAGGGAGGGAGGGAGGGAGGGAGGGAGGGAGGGGGGAGACAGGGAGGGAGGACACAGGGAGGGAGGGAGGGGACACAGGGAGGGAGAGGGGGGACACAGGGAGGGAGGGAGGGAGACAGGGAGGGGGGACACAGGGAAGGAGGGAGGGGGGAGACAGGGAGGGAGAGGGAGGACACAGGGAGGGAGGGAGGGAGGGAGGGAGGGAGGGAGGGAGGGAGGGAGGGAGGGAGGGAGGGAGGGAGGGAGGGAGGGAGGGAGGGAGGGAGGGAGGGAGGGAGGGAGGGAGGGAGGGAGGGAGGGAGGAGGAGGGAAAGGGGGGAGACAGGGAGGGAGAGAAACAGAGATATTGAGGGTCAGCTTACGAAGCTTGCAGCGCAGCGTCTGCGTTGTCATGCACTACTGGATGGACACTGCCAGAAGGGGGCAGGAATAATAAATCAATCAAATGTATTTATCATTTTCGAACAAATCAAACAATCAGACGATACATTTTCTCCACCTGCAAAGATGTACAGTACCTGTTTAATAATGTCCAGTACAGTACCTGCTTAATAATGTCCCAGTACAGTACCTGTTTAATAATGTCCCAGTACAGTACCTGTTTAATAATGTCCCAGTACAGTACCTGCTTAATAATGTCCCAGTACAGTACCTGTTTAATAATGTCCCAGTACAGTACCTGCTAATAATGTCCCAGTACAGTACCTGCTTAATAATGTCCCAGTACAGTACCTGTTTAATAATGTCCCAGTACAGTACCTGCTAATAATGTCCAGTACAGTACTGCTTAATAATGTCCCAGTACAGTACCTGCTTAATAATGTCCCAGTACAGTACCTGCTTAATAATGTCCCAGTACAGTACCTGCTTAATAATGTCCCAGTACCTGCTTAATATGTCCCAGTACAGTACCTGCTTAATAATGTCCCAGTACAAGTACCTGCTTAATAATGTCCCAGTACAGTACCTGCTTAATAATGTCCCGGTACAGTACCTGCTTAATAATGTCCCAGTACAGTCCCTGCTTAATAATGTCCCAGTACAGTACCTGCTTAATAATGTCCCAGTACAGTACCTGCTTAATAATGTCCCAGTACCTTCTTAATAATGTCCCAGTACAGTACCTGCTTAATAATGTCCCAGTACCTGCTTAATAATGTCCCAGTACAGTACCTGCTTAATAATGTCCCAGTACAGTACTGCTTATAATGTCCCAGTACAGTACCTGCTTAATAATGTCCCAGTACCTTCTTAATAATGTCCCAGTACAGTACCTGCTTAATAATGTCCCAGTACAGTACCTGCTTGTGGACTTTAGTGAGTTGCTCCAGGTTATTCTCCAGGAAGGAGATCTTCTGTTTCTGGGCGGCGCTGCCCACTCCATCCTCACAGTCCAGCTCTGCACTCTGAACACAACAGGAGAGAAACATCAGTCAGTCTGTCAACACAAAGCACAGACTATAGACTACAGAGCACAGACTACAGACAACTCTGCACTCTGGACATAACAGGAGAGGAGACAGACAGCCAATACAGACTACAGACTACTGCCCACTCTGGACATAACAGGAGAGGAGAGAAACATCAGTCAGTCTGTCAACACAAAGCACAGACTACAGAGCACGGACTACACACTACAGAGCACAGACTACACACTACAGAGCGCAGACTACAGACTACAGGTCCTCACTGAAAGACAACAGACTACAGACGAGTATCTCTGACATTCTGCAGACAGGTTGGGGCATTCTGATACACAGCCTCTCTTACATGGGAGAATACCTCCTTACCTTCTTGACGCGTGTTGTGAGGTCTTGAACAAAGAGCCTGCGTAGGTTATGAAGAGTCTGCAGCTCTTTGGCCTTTAAAGACAAAACAGAAAGAAGACACACTTGTGAGTCAGCCAGCCAGCCAGCCAGTCAGTCAGTCAGTCAGTCAGTCAGTCAGTGAGTCAGTCAGACAGTCAGCCAGCCAGCCAGCCAGTCAGTGAGTCAGTCAGTCAGTCAGTCAGTCAGTCAGTCAGTCAGTCAGTCAGTCAGTGAGTCAGTGAGTCAGTCAGTCAGTCATAGAGCCTTGACATACCACAGTCTCCTCCAGTCCCTTGAGGTCCTGTCTGGCCTGCTCTCTCTGCTCGTTGAAGATGACCAGCTTCTGGAGCTTCATGTCCTTCTCCTGTTCCTCCACCTTCAGCTTCTCATGGTCAGACATCAGCCTCCTCTGCTCCAGCATCAGGCCCTGGTTCAGACTGGGAGAGACACGGAGGAGGAGAGGGGGAGAGCAGAGGTAGAGGAAAGGTAGGGGAGAGGAAGAGGAGAGGTAGGGAGAGGTAGGGGAGAGGAAGAGGAGAGGTAGGGGAGAGGTAGAGGAGAGGTAGAGGAGAGGAAGAGGAGAGGTAGAGGAGAGGTAGGGAAGAGGTAGAGGAGAGGTAGGGGAGAGGTAGAGGAGAGGTAGGGGAGAGGTAGAGGAGAGGTAGAGGAGAGGAAGAGGAGAGGTAGGGGAGAGGTAGAGGAGAGGTAGGGGAGAGGTAGAGGAGAGGTAGGGGTAGAGGAGAGGAAGAGGAGAGGTAGGGGAGAGGTAGAGGAGAGGTAGGGGAGAGGTAGAGGAGAGGTAGGGGAGGGGTGGGGGAGGGGTAGAGGAGAGGTAGGGGAGGGGTAGAGGAGAGGTAGAGGAGGGGTAGAGGAGAGGTAGAGGAGAGGAAGAGGAGAGGTAGGGGAGAGGTATGGGAGAGGTAGAGGAGAGGGTGAAAAGGAGGAGAGAAAAGACTAAGTTATAGAGGCTTTATGGAGCTTTATAAGGCCCATATAGATGCTTCAGATGTAATGACCTTTTATACCACCTTTCATTTAGTACTGCATTATGACAGCCTGTAAAGGATTTGTGAAGCCGTTATGAATGCCCTATGAAGCCTTTATGAATGCCCTATGAAGCCTTTACGAATGCCCTATGAAGCCTTTCCGAATGCCCTATGAAGCCTTTACGAATGCCCTATGAAGCCTTTATGAATGCCCTATGAAGCCTTTATGAATGACCTATGAAGCCTTTATGAATGCCCTATGAAGCCTTTACGAATGCCCTATGAAGCCTTTATGAATGCCCTATGAAGCCTTTATGAAAGCCCTATGAAGCCTTTACAAATGCCCTATGAAGCCTTTACGAATGCCCTATGAAGCCTTTATAAATGCCCTAGCAGTTAGAAAAGTGTGGACAAACACAGAGAGTCGCCGGACGGTATATATAGCTTCTCACTCTGTGAGTTCATCCAGCATCCTCTGTTTGTCATCGATCTCATCCCTGAGTCGGGCCAGCTGCTTCTGGTGGGCCTCTCTGTGAGCCTCCATCTGCTGTTCTAGAGTCTTCTACAGGATGGACAGGAGGACGGATCAGAGGACACACACAGAGACACACACACGGGTAAATCTAATCTGTTACTCCAACAGAATAATCATCCTACTTCCAGATCCACCTTGTGGACGTCTTAATCCCAGGTTTAATCACCTTAACCTCCTCTTCACCCTCCAGTCTACTGACGTGCTCCTTCTCCGTGTCCACCACTGACACCTCGTGCATTTTCTCTGAGGAACAACAATGTGAACCAGGTTATAAAGGAAGCAGTGGTGTGGATAGAGGAGATGTGTAGAGGGAGTCGTGCATCTCACCCTGAGCGTGCATCTTGGCCAGCTCCTCAGTCAGAGCATCCTGACTCTCCTCCAGCTGTCTCTTCTTCTGTTCCATGTTCTGCATGTAGTCTGTCAGGGACTTGATCTTGGCCTGGTGCTGCAGCACAACACACCAACACCGGATCAGCACTTCTAAACCTTCCCTGTTGTCACACCTACTGAACACAGCCCTGTTTGGCCGTTTTGTAGGACTTTAGCAGAGAGTGAAAAGATATTCAGAGACTCAACGTAGGACAATGAAAGTGCATTTCTGCATCGGCCTTAAGACGCTTCACAATTAACCTGGCCCCTCTGTTACCTGGGAGATGAGCAGCTGACAGGAAGCCAGCTCCTTCTCGTTGGCGGCCATCTTGCGTGACGTGTCACCCTGGGAGCTTTCCAGCTGCTTGGAGCGGTTCACCAGAGACTTGACCTCTGACCTCATCTTACTGATGTAGAGACGGGTCATGGTGAACTCTTCCTCAATCACTCCACCGTTACCGTTCCCCTCAGCCATCTAGACAGGAAACAGAAGACTGCATATAAAGCCTGGGGGGTGAACAGTAGGATTAGAACAGTCCAGGAGGAAGATATACTGTTAGGAAACTAAAGAGCATCAACTCTGACTCATGTTGTATGTTGTGGAGAGGTTTGCTAGCTACACAGGTCAACCATGTTACAACCCGTTAAGTTAACAGGACTGTTGTGAATGGGTCTGTTTGTATTTGGTTCGGTGTGTGTCTATGTGTATCTGCTGTGTAGGTCCCCTCACCACCTTGATGTCACTGGTGCCCATGGAGGCTCCTATCTCACTGAGGTCTCTGAGCAGCAGGTGGAGGATCTCTGCAGCTCTCTTCTTCTGGTGTCCACTGAGCTCCTGGAGCGTGGTCAGCTCCATCTGAACTGACAACAGGACCGTCTGGGGAACACACATCAGTCACATGCCAGTTGTCCTTCACCGCATCACTAAGGACCCTCTATACGGTTCTAGTACCTCATCTATCCACAGGGGAAACTTGGGAAGACTCATTAGAACATAGCTATATGGATCACTCACACATCAGGGGGTACCTCGGCAGAATAAAATGTCATTAAGGGTGCAGTAAACCCCATAATAAGCTGAACTGCTCTAGGCCCCTCTATCCCTCCCATCATGCCCAGAGACCCACAGTCCTCTGCTGCAGCTCCTCCTGCAGCTGTTGGTTGGCCTGGCTCCTGTCCTCCACCTCCTGGCTCTTCTGGTCGTAGTTCACAGCCAGCTCCTCCAACGCCTGCAGCACCTCCTTCACCTAGAGCCATAAGAACATAATGATGAACATCTAGTCAAATGGCAACCCAGACTATTCACATCTCCCTCTCCCCTCTCCACACCACTGCCACTCTCTGTTGTCATTGATGCATAGTCACTTTAATTAACTCTGTACATACTACCTCAACTAACCGGTGCCCCTGCACATTGACTGTACCGGCTCCCCCCTGTATATATCCTCCACATTAACTCTACATACTACCTCAACTAACCGGTGCCCAGTGCACATTGACTCTGTAATACCCTGTATATAGCCTCCACATTGACTCTGTAATACCCTGTATATAGCCTCCACATTGACTCTGTAATACCCTGTATATAGCCTCCACATTGACTCTGTAATACCCTGTATATAGCCACCACATTGACTCTGTAATACCCTGTATATAGCCTCCACACCCCCCTGTATATAGCCTCCACACCCCCCTGTATATAGCCTCCACACCCCCCTGTATATAGCCTCCACACCCCCCCTGTATATAGCCTCACCCCCCCCTGTATATAGCCTCCACACCCCCCTGTATATAGCCTCCACACCCCCCTGTATATAGCCTCCACACCCCCCTGTATATAGCCTCCACACCCCCCTGTATATAGCCTCCACATTGACTCTGTACAGGTACCCCCTGTATATAGCCTCCACATTGACTCTGTACAGGTACCCCCTGTATATAGCCTCCACACCCCCTGTATATAGCCTCCACACCCCCTGTATATAGCCTCCACACCCCCCTGTATATAGCCTCCACACCCCCCTGTATATAGCCTCCACACCCCCCTGTATATAGCCTCCATACCCCCTGTATATAGCCTCCACACCCCCCCTGTATATAGCCTCCACACCCCCTGTATATAGCCTCCACACCCCCTGTATATATAGCCTCCACACCCCCCTGTATATAGCCTCCACACCCCCCTGTATATAGCCTCCACACCCCCCTGTATATAGCCTCCACCCCCCCCTGTATATAGCCTCCATACCCCCCTGTATATACCTCCCATACCCCCTGTATATAGCCTCCACACCCCCCTGTATATAGCCTCCATACCCCCCTGTATATAGCCTCCATACCCCCCTGATATAGGCCTCCACACCCCCCTGTATATAGCCTCCATAACCCCCCCTGTATATAGCCTCCACAAACCCCCTGTATATAGCCTCCACACCCCCCCTTCGTAATATAGCCTCCACACCCCCCATGTATATAGCCTCCACACCCCCCTGTATAATACCTCCACAAACTCCCTGATATATAGCCTCCATACCCCGCCTGTATATAGCCTCCACACCCCCTGTATTAGCCTCCACAACCCCCCGTATATAGCCTCCATACCCCCCTGTATATAGCCTCCACACCCCCTGTATATAGCCTCCACACCCCCCTGTATATAGCCTCCACACCCCCCTGTATATAGCCTCCACACCCCCTGTATATAGCCTCCACACCCCCCTGTATATAGCCTCCACACCCCCCTGTATATAGCCTCCACACACCCCTGTATATAGCCTCCACACCCCCCTGTATATAGCCTCCACACCCCCTGTATATAGCCTCCACACCCCCTGTATATAGCCTCCACACCCCCCTGTATATAGCCTCCACACCCCCCTGTATATAGCCTCCATACCCCTGTATATAGCCTCCACACCCCCCTGTATATAGCCTCCATACCCCCTGTATATAGCCTCCACACCCCCTGTATATAGCCTCCACACCCCCCTGTATATAGCCTCCACACCCCCTGTATATAGTCTCCACACCCCCCTGTATATAGCCTCCACACCCCCTGTATATAGCCTCCACACCCCCTGTATATAGCCTCCACACCCCCCTGTATATAGGCCTCCACACCCCCTGTATATAGCCTCCACACCCCCTGTATATAGCCTCCACACCCCCTGTATATAGCCTCCACACCCCCCTGTATATAGCCTCCACACCCCCCTGTATATAGCCTCCACCACCCCCTGTATATAGCCTCCACACCCCCCTGTATATAGCCTCCACACCCCCCTGTATATAGCCTCCACACCCCCTGTATATAGCCTCCACAACCCCTGTATCGTAGCCTCACACCCCCTGTATATAGCCTCCACACCCCCCTGTATATAGCCTCCACACCCCCCCTGTATATAGCCTCCACACCCCCCCTGTATATAGCCTCCACCCCCCCCCTGTATATAGCCTCCATACCCCCGTATATAGCCTCCACACCCCCCTTGTATATAGCCTCCACACCCCCCTGTATATAGCCTCCATACCCCCCTGTATATAGCCTCCACACCCCCCCTGTATATAGCCTCCATACCCCCCTGTATATAGCCTCCACACCCCCCTGTATATAGCCTCCACAACCCCCCTGTATATAGCCTCCACACCCCCTTTGTATATAGCCTACACACCCCCCTGTATATAGCCTCCACACCCCCTGTATATAGCCCTCCACACCCCCCTGTATATAGCTCCACACCCCCCTGTATATAGCCTCCACACCCCCCCTGTATATAGCCTTCCCACACCCCCCTGTATATAGCCTCCACACCCCCCTGTATATAGCCTCCACACCCCTGTATATAGCCTCCACACCCCCTGTATATAGCACTCCACACCCCCTGTATATAGCCTCCACACCCCCTGTATATAGCCTCCACACCCCCTGTATATAGCCTCCACACCCCCTGTAAATAGCTCCACACCCCCTGTATATAGCCTCCACACCCCCTGTATATAAGCCTCCACACCCCCTGTATATAGCCTTCACACCCCCCTGTATATAGCCTCCACACCACCCTTGTATATAGCCTCCACACCACCCTTGTATATAGCCTCCACACCCCCTGTATATAGCCTCCACACCCCCTGTATATAGCCTCCACACCCCCCTGTATATAGCCTCCACACCCCCTTGTATATAGCCTCCACACCCCCTGTATATAGCCTCCACACCCCCTGTATATAGCCTCCACACCCCCCTGTATATAGCCTCCACACCCCCTGTATATAGCCTCCACACCCCCTGTATATAGCCTCCACACCCCCCTGTATATAGCCTCCACACCCCCTGTATATAGCCTCCACACCCCCTGTATATAGCCTCCACACCCCCTGTATATAGCCTCCACACCCCCTGTATATAGCCTCCACACCCCCCTGTATATAGCCTCCACACCCCCTGTATATAGCCTCCACACCCCCCTGTATATAGCCTCCACCCCCCTGTATATAGCCTCCACACCCCCCTGTATATAGCCTCCACACCCCCTGTATATAGCCTCCACACCCCCTGTATATAGCCTCCACACCCCCTGTATATAGCCTCCACACCCCCTGTATATAGCCTCCACACCCCCCTGTATATAGCCTCCACACCCCCCTGTATATAGCCTCCACCCCCCCTGTATATAGCCTCCATACCCCCTGTATATAGCCTCCACACCCCCTGTATATAGCCTCCACACCCCCTGTATATAGCCTCCATACCCCCCTGTATATAGCCTCCACACCCCCCTGTATATAGCCTCCATACCCCCCTGTATATAGCCTCCACACCCCCCTGTATATAGCCTCCACACCCCCTGTATATAGCCTCCACACCCCCCTGTATATAGCCTCCACACCCCCTGTATATAGCCTCCACACCCCCCTGTATATAGCCTCCACACCCCCCTGTATATAGCCTCCATACCCCCCTGTATATAGCCTCCACACCCCCTGTATATAGCCTCCACACCCCCTGTATATAGCCTCCACACCCCCTGTATATAGCCTCCACACCCCCTGTATATAGCCTCCACACCCCCTGTATATAGCCTCCACACCCCCTGTATATAGCCTCCACACCCCCTGTATATAGCCTCCACACCCCCTGTATATAGCCTCCACACCCCCCTGTATATAGCCTCCACACCCCCTGTATATAGCCTCCACACCCCCTGTATATAGCCTCCACACCCCCTGTATATAGCCTCCACACCCCCTGTATATAGCCTCCACTAGCCCACACCCCCTTGTATATAGCCTCCACACCCCCTGTATATAGCCTCCACACCCCCTGTATATAGCCTCCACACCCCCCTGTATATAGCCTCCACACCCCCTGTATATAGCCTCCACACCCCCTGTATATAGCCTCCACACCCCCCTGTATATAGCCTCCACACCCCCTGTATATAGCCTCCACACCCCCTGTATATAGCCTCCACACCCCCCTGTATATAGCCTCCACACCCCCTGTATATAGCCTCCACACCCCCTGTATATAGCCTCCACACCCCCCTGTATATAGCCTCCACACCCCCTGTATATAGCCTCCACACCCCCCTGTATATAGCCTCCACACCCCCTGTATATAGCCTCCACACCCCCTGTATATAGCCTCCACACCCCTGTATATAGCCTCCACACCCCCTGTATATAGCATCCACACCCCTGTATCTAGCCTCACACCCCCTGTATATAGCCTCCACACCCCCCTGTATTATAGCCTCCACACCCCCCTTGTATATAGCCTCCACCACCCCCTGTATATAGCCTCCACACCCCCCTGTATATAGCCTCCATACCCCCTGTATATAGCCTCCACACCCCCCTGTATATAGCCTCCATACCCCCCTGTATATAGCCTCCACACCCCCCTGTATATAGCCTCCACACCCCCTGTATATAGCCTCCATTACCCCCTGTATATAGCCTCCATACCCCCCCTGTATATAGCCTCCATACCCCCCTGTATATAGCCTCCATACCCCCCTGTATATAGCCTCCACACCCCCTGTATATAGCCTCCATACCCCCCTGTATATAGCCTCCATACCCCCCTGTATATAGCCTCCACATTGACTCTGTATATATTGTTATTTTTTACTGCTCCTCTGTAATTACTTGTTACTTTTATCTCCTATTCTTATCCATATTTTTTGAAACTGCATTGTTGGATACGGGCTCGTAAGTAAGCATTTCACGGTAAGGTCTACTACACCTGCTGTATTCAGCGCATGTGACTAATATAATTTGATTTGATGGGCTCATTTAGAAATCTGGAATAACATGGATTCATCCAGAATATTCTCCTTCACCTCCTCCTTGGCAGCTCGTTCTCCGTCTGCAGACGAGACAGATCCTCATGGATCTTCTCATAGTCCCTTCTCGTCGACGCCAGCAGCTGAGGAGAGACCCACACGGGGGCACACACAGGGACACACACAGGGACACACACAGGGACACACACAGGGACACACACAGGGACACACATATACACAGGGACACACATATACACAGGGACACAGACAGGGACACACACAGGGAGACACATATACACAGGAACACAGACAGGACACACACAGGGAGACACATATACACAGGGACACAGACAGGGACACAGACAGGGACACAGACAGGGACACACACAGGGACACACACAGGGACACACACAGGGACACACACAGGGAGACACACAGGGAGACACATACACAAAGGGACACACACAGGGAGACACATACACAAAGGGACACACAGGTACACAAACAGGGACACACACGAAAAAGGGAACACACACAGGGACACACAGGGACACACACAGGGACACACAGGGACACACACAGGGACACACAGGGACACACACAGGGACACACACAGGGACACACACAGGGACACACACAGGGACACACAGGGACACACAGGCAAATGCACACATTTAACATGGTTGAATCCCCCTTAGATGTAGATCATCCATCTGAAAGCATCATCAAGACATTGGACTTTTAAGAAGAACAGTGTCTCCAGCCACATCATCATGACGAGGGAAGCAAAATGCATCAGATGACTCAAAACGTCCAAGATCTGGACAACTTTACTTTTTAACATTTAAAATTGATTTATTTCACCTTTATTTAACCAGGTAGGCTAGTTGAGAACACCTTTATTTAACCAGATAGGCAAGTTGAGAACAAGTTCTCATTTACAATTGCGACCTGGCCAAGATAAAGCAAAGCAGTTCGACACATACAACAACACAGAGTTACACATGGAGTAAAACAAACATACAGTCAATAATACTGTAGAAAAATAAGTCTATATACAATGTGAGCAAATGAGGTGAGATAAGGGAGGTAAAGGCAAAAAAAAGGCCATGGTGGCAAAGTAAATACAATATAGCAAGTAAAACACTGATGGTAGATGTGCAGTGGAAGAATGTGCAAAGTAGAGAGAGAAATAATGGGGTGCAAAAGAGCAAAATAAATAAATAAACACAGTAGGGGGAGAGGTAGTTGTTTGGGCTAAATTATAGATGGGCTATGTACAGGTGCAGTAATCTGTGAGCTGCTCTGACAGCTGGTGCTTAAAGCTAGTGAGGGAGATAAGTGTTTCCAGTTTCAGAGATTTTTGTAGTTCGTTCCAGTCATTGGCAGCAGAGAACTGGAAGGAGAGGCGGCCAAAGGAAGAATTGGCTTTGGGGGTGACCAGTGAGATATACCTGCTGGAGCGCGTGCTACAGGTGGGTGCTGCTATGGTGACCAGCGAGCTGAGATAAGGGGGGACTTTACCTAGCAGGGTCTTGTAGATGACCTGGAGCCAGTGGGTTTGGCAACGAGTATGAAGCGAGGGCCAGCCAACAAGAGCGTACAGATCGCAATGGTGGGTAGTACATGGGGCTTTGGTGACAAAACGGATGGCACTGTGATAGACTGCATCCAATTTATTGAGTAGGGTATTGGAGGATATTTTGTAAATGACATCGCCGAAGTCGAGGATCAGTAGGATGGTCAGTTTTACAAGGGTATGTTTGGCAGCATGAGTGAAGGATGCTTTGTTGCGAAATAGGAAGCCAATTATAGATTTAACTTTGGATTGGAGATGTTTGATATGAGTCTGGAAGGAGAGTTTACAGTCTAACCAGACAGCTAGGTATTTGTAGTTGTCCACATATTCTAAGTCAGAACCAGTGATGCTGGACAGGCGGCTAGGTGCAGGCAGCGATCGGTTGAAGAGCATGCATTTAGTTTTGCTTGTATTTAAGAGCAATTGGAGGCCACGGAAGGAGAGTTGTATGGCATTGACTGCTTACATGCAAAACATTTTGGACTGACAGACTGTATCAACAGTGGACTAATGAGAAACAATACCAAAATATAGTTTTTGAGTGACATTTTCCTTTAACATGAGAAAAGAGGGTTGTTCATGATTGGTCACCTCATCCTGGTCTAACATCTGTTCCTTGAGTTTCTCAGCCAGCTGGCTCTGCTGGTTGATCTCATCATCCTGGGTGACACAAACAAAACAAGCAGCAATTTACATTTCAGTTAGAATAGAATTGGTAACATTGATTTGTCTGTAAAAAATCCAACCCCTTCCTGTTCCTGCCCAATCTAGCCTTCCATTTAATGTTGATGCATGTTTGTTATTTAAACTGTGTTTCAATGTCTGTTATTCTTTATGTACGTTGAGTTTGTACCCTCCAAAATGATTTGACTTCTCTAATCTAGTCTGGTTAGATTTCCCTTGTTGACCTTGTCGTCCAGTTGTTTGTACAGATTGCTGATGTCCTCCTCGTACTTGCTCTTCTCCTCGGTGGAGACCAGAACCAGTCCGTTAGCTGGAGCCATGTTATCTATGATGGGAGTGTTGTCACACGGCTCCAGGTGCTTCTGCTCCTTAGCACTCAGCTGCTCCTCCTCAGGGACGTTCTCACCTGAGACAGGGACAAACAGATTCTCTACCCTGAACTGTGCACTCATTCACTCAATATCTACCATTGGAACACTAACTCATGTCCAACTCAGTGTGGCTCTGTCGATTTCATATGAAGGGTTTCAATCATTTCTCTCTCTCTCTGCCCTCCCTCCCCACTCCCTCCTCAATCTCTCCCTCTCCCTCACTGTTCCTCCAGCGGTTGAGCTCCATCTCTCTCCCTCCTCCCCATCTCCCTCCCTCCTCCCTCACGTTCCTCCAGCGGTTGAGCTCCATCTCCCTCCCTCCTCCCTCACTGTTCCTCCAGCGGTTGAGCTCCATCTCTCTCCCTCCTCCCCATCTCCCTCCCTCCTCCCTCACGTTCCTCCAGCGGTTGAGCTCCATCTCCCTCCCTCCTCCCTCACTGTTCCTCCAGCGGTTGAGCTCCATCTCTCTCCCTCCTCCCCATCTCCCTCCCTCCTCCCTCACGTTCCTCCAGCGGTTGAGCTCCATCTCCCTCCCTCCTCCCTCACTGTTCCTCCAGCGGTTAAGCTCCATCTCCCCCCTCCCCATCTCCCTCCCTCACCGTTCCTCCAGCGTTTGAGCTCCATCTCCCTCCCTCCCTCCCCATCTCCCTCCCCATCTCCCTCCCTCCTCCCTCACCGTTCCTCCAGCGGTTGAGTTCCATCTCCAGCCTGTGGATAACGTTCTTCAGACTCTTGTTCTTGTCTTTCTCCTTGTTGTACTTGTTCTTCCACTCCTCAGCAGTCAGCTCCAGGTTCACAGACACGGTGTTCTTGATGGTCTTGGCTCTGTGTGGAGGGTGGGACAGACACTCAGACTCCTATATCTAATCACACCCTATTCCCTATACAGCAGTGCACTACTTTGACATGGCTAATGGGCTGTAATTCATCCACTAAAGGACATTGTGGCCTCATTTACTCATCACTTTTTTCTCCACAGTATATTTTTTTGTCAGAACAGGAACAGATGGATAACATTGAATCAACACAACTGGAGGAGGTGATCCAATAAGAAGCAGGGAGGCTCCATATTTGAAGTGGTCTGAGATCTATTGCAGGAGGTTGTCCCCTGTGAAGATGACCGGGGACTAATTAGCCCTGCTGGGTACTGTAGACCGTACAATGATGTGTAAAGTCCAACTCCTCTCAGTCTCCTCTCACAGACAGCAGTGGTGGTCACATGGGTGCAGAAAGTGCAGTGGAGCGCACCACACCATGCCGCACCACACCATGCCGCACCACACCATACCACACCATGCTGCACCACACCATGCCGCACCACACCATGCCGCACCACACCATGCTGCACCACACCACCCCATGCCGCACCACACCACACCATGCTGCACCACACCACACCATGCTGCACCACACCACACCATGCCGCACCACACCACATCATGCCGCACCACACCATGCCGCACCACACCACACCATGCCGCACCATACCATGCCACACCACACCACACCATGCAACACCACACCATGCCGCACCACACCACACCATGCCACACCACACCATGCCGCACCACACCACACCATGCTGCACCACACCACACCATGCCGCACCACACCATGCCATAGAATGTGCTGGAAGTCCCCTGTGTCCTCTAGCAGGGCAGCAGAGATATAATGTTCTGGAAGTCCCCTGTGTCCTCTAGCAGGGCAGCAGAGATAGAATGTTCTGGAAGTCCCCTGTGTCCTCTAGCATGGTAGCAGAGATAGAATGTGCTGGAAGTCCCCTGTGTCCTCTGGCAAGGTAGCAGAGATATAATGTTCTGGAAGTCCCCTGTGTCCTCTGGCATGGTAGCAGAGATAGAATGTGCTGGAAGTCCCCTGTGTCCTCTAGCACACAGAGCAGCCTAGGCGAACTCCCACTTTTGCTACTGTTGCTTGTCCAGCCAGGAGGCAGGACCAAACCCTACAGATCAGGATTTAGGGGAGTGGATGGATGTAACACTTAGCTAAAGGTCAGAGAGATGAACAATGTCTTCATCATCTGGATAAAGATTTAGAGAAGAGGCTTGTTATGCAACCACTCAGTCAGCACTGAATAGGAGGGAAGATACTGGGAGTCACCAGCTCTACTCATCATCAACAGTCAGCCCTGAATAGGAGGGAAGATACTGGGAATCACCAGCTCTACTCATCATCAACAGTCAGCCCTGAATAGGAGGGAAGATACTGGGAATCACCAGCTCTACTCATCATCAACAGTCAGCCCTGAATAGGAGGGAAGATACTGGGAATCACTAGCTCTACTCATCATCAACAGTCAGCCCTGAATAGGAGGGAAGATACTGGGAATCACCAGCTCTACTCATCATCAACAGTCAGCCCTGAATAGGAGGGAAGATACTGGGAACCACCAGCTCTACTCATCATCAACAGTCAGCCCTGAATAGGAGGGAAGATACTGGGAATCACTAGCTCTACTCATCATCAACAGTCAGCCCTGAATAGGAGGGAAGATACTGGGAATCACTAGCTCTACTCATCATCAACAGTCAGCCCTGAATAGGAGGGAAGATACTGGGAATCACCAGCTCTACTCATCATCAACAGTCAGCCCTGAATAGGAAGGAAGATACTGGGAATCACCAGCTCTACTCATCATCAACAGTCAGCCCTGAATAGGAGGGAAGATACTGGGAATCACCAGCTCTACTCATCATCAACAGTCAGCCCTGAATAGGAGGGAAGATACTGGGAACCACCAGCTCTACTCATCATCAACAGTCAGCCCTGAATAGGAGGGAAGATACTGGGAATCACTAGCTCTACTCATCATCAACAGTCAGCCCTGAATAGGAGGGAAGATACTGGGAATCACCAGCTCTACTCATCATCAACAGTCAGCCCTGAATAGGAAGGAAGATACTGGGAATCACCAGCTCTACTCATCATCAACAGTCAGCCCTGAATAGGAGGGAAGATACTGGAATCACCAGCTCTACTCATCATCAACAGTCAGCCCTGAATAGGAGGGAAGATACTGGGAACCACCAGCTCTACTCATCATCAAACAGTCAGCCCTGAATAGGAGGGAAGATACTGGGAATCACTAGCTCTACTCATCATCAACAGTCAGCCCTGAATAGGAGGGAAGATACTGGGAATCACTAGCTCTACTCATCATCAACAGTCAGCCCTGAATAGGAGGGAAGATACTGGGAATCACCAGCTCTACTCATCATCAACAGTCAGCCCTGAATAGGAAGGAAGATACTGGGAATCACCAGCTCTACTCATCATCAACAGTCAGCCCTGAATAGGAGGGAAGATACTGGGAACCACCAGCTCTACTCATCATCAACAGTCAGCCCTGAATAGGAGGGAAGATACTGGGAATCACCAGCTCTACTCATCATCAACAGTCAGCCCTGAATAGGAAGGAAGATACTGGGAACCACCAGCTCTACTCATCATCAACAGTCAGCCCTGAATAGGAGGGAAGATCCTGGGAATCACCAGCTCTACTCATCATCAACAGTCAGCCCTGAATAGGAGGGAAGATACTGGGAATCACCAGCTCTACTCATCATCAACAGTCACTGTCCGTCTCCTGGTGGATTAAGGACGGCCCATCTGCCATGGAGGGGCTGACCCACCTCTGTCCCAACAGGGTAGACTTATGTTAACAGTCTGCCACTAGACCAGGTAAACTGTAGAGAGGTGCTGACTCACCTCTGTCCCAACAGGGTAGACTTATGTTAACAGTCTGTCACTAGACCAGGTAAACTGTAGAGAGGTGCTGACTCACCTCTGTCCCAACAGGGTAGACTTATGTTAACAGTCTGCCACTAGACCAGGTAAACTGTAGAGAGGTGCTGACTCACCTCTGTCCCAACAGGGTAGACTTATGTTAACAGTCTGCCACTAGACCAGGTAAACTGTAGAGAGGTGCTGACCCACCTCTGTCCCAACAGGGTAGACTTATGTTAACAGTCTGTCACTAGACCAGGTAAACTGTAGAGAGGTGCTGACCCACCTCTGTCCGAACATGAGGGTAGACTTGGTCTCACACTCGTTGTAGATGGAGGGAGATGCACAGATGATGATGGTGGTCCTACAGTTCCCCCCTAGAGAGTCCTGCAGGATACGGGTCATCTTGCTGTCCCTGTACGGGACGTGGGTTTTCTGAAAACAAACAACACATTATTTACCCATCAGGGCCTTTCAACAGACAGCCTCATAGATAACCAGTCAGTCTCATAGATAACCAGTCAGCCTCATAGATAACCAGTCAGTCTCATAGATAACCAGTCAGTCTCATAGATAACCAGTCAGCCATCAGGACCTTTCAACAGTCAGCCTCATAGATAACCAGTCAGCCTCATAGATAACCAGACAGTCTCATAGATAACCAGTCAGTCTCATAGATAACCAGTCAGTCTCATAGATAACAAGTCAGTCTCATAGATAACCAGAGAGTCTCATAGATAACCAGTCAGCCATCAGGGCCTTTCAACAGACAGCCTCATAGATAACCAGTCAGCCATCAGGGCCTTTCAACAGACAGTCTCATAGATAACCAGTCAGCCTCATAGATAACCAGTCAGCCATCAGGGCTTTTCAACAGACAGCCTCATAGATAACCAGACAGTCTCATAGATAACCAGTCAGCCATTAGGGCCTTTCAACAGACAGTCTCATAGATAACCAGTCAGTCTCATAGATAACCAGTCAGCCATCAGGGCCAGATCAGAATAAAAACATGACCTCACTGCTGACGCATAACTTTTTTTCAGCAAAAGCACATTTTGGTTTATTGTTTTTACACAGTTTCAATGTCACATATGCAAAGTATTCAGTAATCCCTGCTGATGTCCCTATATTAAAGAGAGAAGGGTAAGATATATAGAGAGAACTCACTGTCCCCTCAGCCAGAGCAGAGATGACATTCCCCAGAGCAGAGAGGGACTTATTGATATTTTTAGCTTCGTCCAACACGGCTCCTTCAGCACCTGTCTTACTGACCTTAAAGAGACAAACAGAGAGAGAAACGACTGTCAGCAGGGGAGAGAGGCCACACAATGCAGCAGCATCTTCTAACTGACGGGTCTGGAGTTATAACACCTTATAACACAGTAATAGCACAGTTATAGTTATAACACCTTATAACACAGTTAGAACAGTCATAACACAATTCGTTTGTTGGGAGTCTGTCTTCATGAGTCAGCAGGCGGGAGAGGACATAGGATGCTTCAGCATCTTACACCTGACTGACAAGCTGGGAGTTATAACACCTTATAACACAGTAATAGCACAGTTATAGTTATAACACCTTATAACACAGTAATAGCACAGTTATAGTTATAACACAGGTATGCAGTTCTAACAAGTTATGGCGGTTCATTGGCCTCTTCATCAGACAAGCCTAGAGTTATAACACCGTTATGACAAGTTATAAACAGTTCTAACACACGTTATGGCGGTTCATTGGCCTCTTCATCAGACAAGCCTAGAGTTATAACACCGTTATGACAAGTTATAAACAGTTCTAACACACGTTATGGCGGTTCATTGGCCTCTTCATCAGACAAGCCTAGAGTTATAACACCGTTATGACAAGTTATAAACAGTTCTAACACACGTTATGGCGGTTCATTGGCCTCTTCATCAGACAAGCCTAGAGTTATAACACCGTTATGACAAGTTATAAACAGTTCTAACACACGTTATGGCGGTTCATTGGCCTCTTCATCAGACAAGCCTAGAGTTATAACACAGTTATGACAAGTTCTGAACAGTTTGTTGGGGTCTGCCTTTACCATCATACTGATTTACCTTCTCACTCCCAGCCAGATCCACCAGGTATAACTTCCCTGACAGTTTTCTTCTCTGTTTCCACATTCTCTTGTTTGATGTTGATCAGGAAGATGCTGTGGCTTCTGGAACTGTGCTCATTCATGTCTATGAACAGGACAAAATACGTATATATTATAGAAGTATATATTATAGTAGAAGTATATATTATAGAAGTATATATTATAGAAGACGTATATATTATAGAAGAGGTATATATTATAGAAGAAGTATACATTATAGAAGAAGTATATATTATAGAAGAAGTATATATTATAGAAGAAGTATATATTATAGAAGAGGTATATATTATAGAATAAGTATTTATTATTGAAGTAGTATATATTATTGAAGTATATCTAATAGAAGAGGTATATCTAATAGAAGTATATCTAATAATTATATCTTATTGAAGAAGTATATATTATAAAATAAGTATGTATTATAGAAGAAGTATATATTTTAGAAGAAGTATATTATAGAAGTATATCTTATCAAATAAGTAAGTCTAATTGAAGTATATATTATAGAAAAATATATTTTATAGAATAAGTATATCTAATAGAAGTATATCTAATAGAATAAGTATATCTTATTGAAGAAGTATATATTATAAAATAAGTATATATTTTAGAAGTATATATTATAGAAGTATATTTTATCAAATAAGTATGTCTAATTAAAGTATATCTTATAGAAAAAGTATATCTTATAGAAGAGGTATATATTATTGAAGAACTATATATTATAGAAGTATATATTATTGAAGAACTATATTTTATAGAAGTAGTATATATTATAGTAGCAATGATACCCTTCTGGAACCTTTCTAGGGAAAGTTTCCTGGCCTCTGTGCATCTGCTTGCAGGCTGGGATAGTGTTAAACACTTTGACAACTGTTGATCTAAGAAGGGCTTCATAAATAAATGTGATTGATTGATAGAAGAGACACAACATACTTGTCACAGCCACGTGCCGGTTGGCCTTTCCCTCATCGATGACATCCATGACTTCCTCTGGACTGGACACAAAGCGTTCTGTACAACCCTGGGACAGGATCACATCACAGCTTTAACAGGTTGGTGCCTTTTATGATTTCTATAACATTTTTTTTATTTTAACAATTAACTAGGCAAGTCAGTTAAGAACAAATTATTATTTAAAATGACAGCCTAACCCGGCCAAACCCTTCCCTGACCCGGACGACGCTGGGACAATTGTGCGCCGCCCTATGGGACTCCCGACCACGGACGGTTGTGATACAGCCCGGGATCAAACCCGAGTCTGTAGTGACGCCTCTAGCACTGCGTTGCAGTGCCTTAGACCGCTGCGCCACTCGGGAGACAGCCTTATAATAAGACATTAGATAGGCTGATACATGCTGATGGCAAGAAATAAAGCAGTATATACCTGCAGAATGTGTTACCTAACCATCTGTTCTGCTCACCTTGACATGTGTTACCTAACCATCTGTTCTGCTCACCTTGACATGTGTTACCTAACCATCTGTACTGCTCACCTTGACATGTGTTACCTAACCATCTGTTCTGCTCACCTTGACATGTGTTACCTAACCATCTGTTCTGCTCACCTTGACATGTGTTACCTAACCATCTGTTCTGCTCACCTTGACATGTGTTACCTAACCATCTGTTCTGCTCACCTTGACATGTGTTACCTAACCATCTGTACTGCTCACCTTGACATGTGTTACCTAACCATCTGTACTGCTCACCTTGACATGTGTTACCTAACCATCTGTTCTGCTCACCTTGACATGTGTTACCTAACCATCTGTTCTGCTCACCTTGACATGTGTTACCTAACCATCTGTTCTGCTCACCTTGACATGTGTTACCTAACCATCTGTTCTGCTCACCTTGACATGTGTTACCTAACCATCTGTTCTGCTCACCTTGACATGTGTTACCTAACCATCTGTTCTGCTCACCTTGACATGTGTTACCTAACCATCTGTACTGCTCACCTTGACATGTGTTACCTAACCATCTGTACTGCTCACCTTGACATGTGTTACCTAACCATCTGTTCTGCTCACCTTGACATGTGATACCTAACCATCTGTTCTGCTCACCTTGACATGTGTTACCTAACCATCTGTACTGCTCACCTTGACATGTGTTACCTAACCATCTGTTCTGCTCACCTTGACATGTGTTACCTAACCATCTGTTCTGCTCACCTTGACATGTGTTACCTAACCATCTGTTCTGCTCACCTTGACATGTGTTACCTAACAATCTGTTCTGCTCACCTTGACATGTGTTACCTAACCATCTGTTCTGCTCACCTTGACATGTGTTACCTAACCATCTGTACTGCTCACCTTGACATGTGTTACCTAACCATCTGTACTGCTCACCTTGACATGTGTTACCTAACCATCTGTTCTGCTCACCTTGACATGTGTTACCTAACCATCTGTTCTGCTCACCTTGACATGTGTTACCTAACCAGCTGTTCTGCTCACCTTGACATGTGTTACCTAACCATCTGTACTGCTCACCTTGACATGTGTTACCTAACCATCTGTACTGCTCACCTTGACATGTGTTACCTAACCATCTGTTCTGCTCACCTTGACATGTGTTACCTAACCATCTGTACTGCTCACCTTGACATGTGTTACCTAACCATCTGTTCTGCTCACCTTGACATGTGTTACCTAACCATCTGTACTGCTCACCTTGACATGTGTTACCTAACCATCTGTACTGCTCACCTTGACATGTGTTACCTAACCATCTGTTCTGCTCACCTTGACATGTGTTACCTAACCATCTGTTCTGCTCACCTTGACATGTGTTACCTAACCATCTGTACTGCTCACCTTGACATGTGTTACCTAACCATCTGTACTGCTCACCTTCACATGTGTTACCTAACCATCTGTTCTGCTCACCTTGACATGTGTTACCTAACCATCTGTACTGCTCACCTTGACATGTGTTACCTAACCATCTGTACTGCTCACCTTGACATGTGTTACCTAACCATCTGTTCTGCTCACCTTGACATGTGTTACCTAACCATCTGTACTGCTCACCTTGACATGTGTTACCTAACCATCTGTACTGCTCACCTTGACATGTGTTACCTAACCATCTGTACTGCTCACCTTGACATGTGTTACCTAACCATCTGTTCTGCTCACCTTGACATGTGTTACCTAACCATCTGTACTGCTCACCTTGACATGTGTTACCTAACCATCTGTACTGCTCACCTTGACATGTGTTACCTAACCATCTGTACTGCTCACCTTGACATGTGTTACCTAACCATCTGTACTGCTCACCTTGACATGTGTTACCTAACCATCTGTACTGCTCACCTTGACATGTGTTACCTAACCATCTGTACTGCTCACCTTGACATGTGTTACCTAACCATCTGTACTGCTCACCTTGACATGTGTTACCTAACCATCTGTACTGCTCACCTTGACATGTGTTACCTAACCATCTGTACTGCTCACCTTGACATGTGTTACCTAACCATCTGTTCTGCTCACCTTGACATAGGGAACTCTGTTCTTGTCCTCATGCACAGCCAGGTTGGTCTTCGACACTGGAAAAGAGGGAAACGAGTCATTAGGAAAGGATAGCTAGTCAGTTGTACAACTGAATGTATTCAACTGAAATGTGTCTGAATCAGAGAGGTGCAGGGGGCTGCCTTAATCGACATCCATGAGAGCAGTTGCTGTCTTGTTCTACCTTGTTCAAGAGTAGAACGCCAGATTTTTCCACCTTGCCGCCTCGGGGATTTGAACCAGTGACCTTTCAGTTACTGGCTCACCGCTCTTAACCACTAGGCTACCCCATTATGACCTGTCTAAAATGGTCTCTGCTCGTCTTCAAACGACTTCTCTTTGAAGTCCATCCAACACGAGTTCTTCTTACCATCTAGTAAGTCTCGGATCTTGTCCAGGTAGATCTCAAAATACGAGACCTGTACCAGAAAACAGGAATCAATACAGGGTACATTTTGATGACCATAGAAATGGTAGGAGGCCGTCTGCGCTCCTTAAAGGTCCTTGATACCAAATAGAATCTGTTCCAGGTGTGTAGGTATCAAAATGAGAATACTGGAAGGGATGGAGACTGACACACTGTTTAACCTCTGGATTTATTTTGATGACCAGACATCTTACATTTTGATGACCAGACATCTTGTTGATATTGATTTGATACTTGTTGAATGACTTTGTCTTTCTTATTGGGCTCTGAGGGAATAAATAAAGTTGAATTTAACAATTGAATACCTTGATGTGGAACTCGAGGTTCTCGTCCATGGAGTAGATGTGATCGAAGATGTCGTGAGCGATGCGTGGGATGATGCCCATCAGCTGGGGGTCGTGGAGCTTGCCCTGCGATGAGGAACAATACATTACATCACACTCAATACTGATTATTATCACTAAATAGTCTGGGGTCCGGGGAACTTCCCTTATAGCCAGCTGTTGTAATGCTCCGGGTGTCGTGGGTGTGGAGTCAAATGCAGGAGACAGAGAGTTCAATGCTGTGCGTCTTTTAATAGCACCAACGCACCACAGGGTGCTCACAAAAGTTACGTTCCCAAACACAGGGAATCAAAAATGTACAATGGAACAAATCACGACCAGGCACAAACACGTACCTCTACAACAGAGCCGAAGGTTACATAGAAATAATCCCGCACAACAACCAGGCGGGCCGGCTGTCTAATAAAGACAAACGAATTAAACATACACAGGTGCTACCACTAAACATACAAGGAGGGGGAGGAAAACAATCAGTGGCAGCTAATAGGCCGGTGACGACGACCGCCGAGCGCCACCCGCCCGGGAAGGGGAAAAACCCTCGGTCGGACTCGTGACAGCTGTTCTATATACACTGAATATCTACAGCGGTTCTATGTAATAGACATCTATACCCCCAAGAAGCAGCTGTTCTATATACACTGAATATCTACAGCGGTTCTATGTAATAGACATCTATACCCCCAAGAGGCAGCTGTTCTATATACACTGAATATCTACAGCGGTTCTATGTAATAGACATCTATACCCCCAAGAAGCAGCTGTTCTATATACACTGAATATCTACAGCGGTTCTATGTAATAGACATCTATACCCCCAAGAAGCAGCTGTTCTATATACACTGAATATCTACAGCGGTTCTATGTAATAGACATCTATACCCCCAAGAAGCAGCTGTTCTATATACACTGAATATCTACAGCGGTTCTATGTAATAGACATCTATACCCCCAAGAAGCAGCTGTTCTATATACACTGAATATCTACAGCAGTTCTATGTAATAGACATCTATACCCCCAAGAAGCAGCTGTTCTATATACTGTTCTCTATCTACTGCTGGCTTTAGCTGATCCTTGCTGTTCAGTGATGAAGAAACAACTGCCAGTTTATAAAACCATTAACTGCTTGAGGATAAATGCAACCTATAGCGTTGGTGGTCCAGTTCTGTAAATCACCCACACTACAGAACCATAATCTCACCCTAAATCAATTCAGTCTCAGAGAGTAATGAAATTACGCAATGAATGTCTGCCACCCTAACTGATCTGATGTGTTTTACTGCTCTTAGAAAGGCTGGACTGACTTCCAGTGAAACATCATGTCAGAAGGCTCTCTGCTGAACTGTCTGAGAATAGTCCGTTCAGTCGTCTTGGTACCGTGTTCCCAGGGCGTACTGTACCTACAACATATAGGCTGCCTTTAGATCATATATTCCCTGTCTCTGTTCATTTAGGCAGGTGCCATTACTACAGAGAATCAGGCTGACCTCCATGGTGTGGGTCTTCCCCGAGGAGGTCTGTCCATAGGCAAAGATGGTTCCATTGTATCCTCCAAGGACGTCTGTGTGAATACAATACAATACAGTTCAATTTCATTTGTCCAGAAATGTGTATTTTTGCTGTCTGGTGTTTTTTTACCAACCCGCCGGACACCACACATACACAAGGAATGTGGATCAGTCATAATAACACTTATTCTACAAGGGGAAGGACTCACCAGCTGGGGTTAGCATCCTTCAACTATCTGTCTGGGGTTAGCCTACCTTCAACAATCTGTCTGGGGTTAGCCTACCTTCAACAATCTGTCTGGGGTTAGCCTACCTTCAACAATCTGTCTGGGGTTAGCCTACCTTCAACAATCTGTCTGGGGTTAGCCTACCTTCAATCTGTCTGGGGTTAGCCTACTTTCAACAATCTGTCTGGGGTTAGCCTACCTTCAACAATCTGTCTGGGGTTAGCCTACCTTCAACAATCTGTCTGGGGTTAGCCTACCTTCAACAATCTGTCTGGGGTTAGCCTACCTTCAACAATCTGTCTGGGGTTATCATCCTTCAACAATCTGTCTGGGGTTAGCATCCTTCAACAATCTGTCTGGGGTTAGCCTACCTTCAACAATCTGTCTGGGGTTTAGCATCCTTCAACAATCTGTCTGGGGTTAGCCTAGTTTCAACAATCTGTCTGGGGTTAGCATCCTTCAACAATCTGTCTGTGGTTAGCATCCTTCAACAATCTGTCTGGGGTTAGCCTACTTTCAACAATCTGTCTGGGGTTAGCATCCTTCAACAATCTGTCTGGGGTTAGCCTTACCTTCAACAATCTGTCTGGGGTTAGCCTACCTTCAACAATCTGTCTGGGGTTAGCCTACCTTCAACTTTCTGTCTGGGGTTAGCCTACCTTCAACCATCTGTCTGGGGTTAGCCTACCTTCAACAATCTGTCTGGGGTTAGCCTACCTTCAACTATCTGTCTGGGGTTAGCCTACCTTCAACAATCTGTCTGGGGTTAGCATCCTTCAACTATCTGTCTGGGGTTAGCATCCTTCAACAATCTGTCTGGGGTTAGCATCCTTCAACAATCTGTCTTGGGTTAGCCTACGTTCAACAATCTGTCTGGGGTTAGCATCCTTCAACAATCTGTCTGGGGTTAGCCTACCTTCAACAATCTGTCTGGGGTTAGCATCCTTCAACAATCTGTCTGGGGTCAGCCTACCTTCAACAATCTGTCTGGGGTTAGCATCCTTCAACAATCTGTCTGAGGTTAGCATCCTTCAACAATCTGTCTGGGGTTAGCATCCTTCAACAATCTCTCTGGGGTTAGCATCCTTCAACTATCTGTCTGAGGTTAGCCTAACTTCAACAATCTGTCTGGGGTTAGCATCCTTCAACAATCTGTCTGGGGTTAGCCTACCTTCAACAATCTGTCTGGGGTTAGCATCCTTCAACAATCTGTCTGGGGTCAGCCTACCTTCAACAATCTGTCTGGGGTTAGCATCCTTCAACTATCTGTCTGGGGTTAGCATCCTTCAACAATCTGTCTGGGGTTAGCATCCTTCAACAATCTGTCTGGGGTTAGCATCCTTCAACAATCTGTCTTGGGTTAGCCTACGTTCAACAATCTGTCTGGGGTTAGCATCCTTCAACAATCTGTCTGGGGTTAGCCTACCTTCAACAATCTGTCTGGGGTTAGCATCCTTCAACAATCTGTCTGGGGTCAGCCTACCTTCAACAATCTGTCTGGGGTTAGCATCCTTCAACAATCTGTCTGAGGTTAGCATCCTTCAACAATCTGTCTGGGGTTAGCATCCTTCAACAATCTCTCTGGGGTTAGCATCCTTCAACTATCTGTCTGGGGTTAGCCTAACTTCAACAATCTGTCTGGGGTTAGCATCCTTCAACAATCTGTCTGGGGTTAGCCTACCTTCAACAATCTGTCTGGGGTTAGCATCCTTCAACAATCTGTCTGGGGTCAGCCTACCTTCAACAATCTGTCTGGGGTTAGCATCCTTCAACAATCTGTCTGAGGTTAGCATCCTTCAACAATCTGTCTGGGGTTAGCATCCAACAATCTCTCTGGGGTTAGCATCCTTCAACTATCTGTCTGGGGTTAGCCTAACTTCAACAATCTGTCTGGGGTTAGCATCCTTCAACAATCTGTCTGGGGTTAGCCTACCTTCAACAATCTGTCTGGGGTTAGCATCCTTCAACAATCTGTCTGGGGTTAGCCTACCTTCAACAATCTGTCTGGGGTTAGCCTACCTTCAACAATCGGTCTGGGGTTAGCATCCTTCAACAATCTGTCTGGGGTTAGCCTACCTTCAACAATCTGTCTGGGGTTAGCATCCTTCAACAATCTGTCTGGGGTTAGCCTACCTTCAACAATCTGTCTGGGGTTAGCATCCTTCAACAATCTGTCTGAGGTTAGCCTACCTTCAACAATCTGTTTGGGGTTAGCCTACCTTCAACAATCTGTCTGGGGTTAGCCTACCTTTAACAATCTGTTTGGGGTTAGTCTACCTTTAACAATCTGTTTGGGGTTAGTCTACCTTCAAAATCTGTTTGGGGTTCACCTACTTTCAACAATAAGTTTGGGGTTAACCTACCTTTAACAATCTGTTTGGGGTTAACCTACCTTTAACAATCTGTTTGGGGTTAACCTACCTTTAACAATCTGTTTGGGGTTAACTTACCTTTAACAATCTGTTTTGCACAGGCATCGTAGACCTGCTCCTGGGCTGTATTGGGAGGCAGGACGCGGTCAAAGACATACGGTTTACCCTGTCCAGAACAGACAAAATGCACAGTGATTACAGAGCTCTATGGGAAAGAGGTAATGGGTAAATACCACCTCGTACTTTATTCTCTCTAACAACACTCTGTTAATGGTAATCAATCATCAATAGCAGAGCTTGTGAATGGTAATCAATAATCAATAGCGTAGTTTGTGAATGGTAATAAATAGTCAATAGCAGTGCTTGTGAATGGTAATCAATAATCAATAGCGGAGTTTGTGAATGGTAATAAATATTCAATAGCAGAGCTTGTGAATGGTAATCAATATTCAATAGCAGAGCTTGTGAATGGTAATCAATCAACAATACCAGAGCTTGTGAATGGTAATCAATCATCAATACCAGAGCTTGTGAATGGTAATCAATCATCAATAGCAGAGATTGTGAATGGTAATCAATCATCAATACCAGAGCTTGTGAATGATAATTAATAATCAATACCAGAGCTTGTGAATGATAATTAATAATCAATAGCAGAGCTTGTGAGACAATTACAATAGAGCTACAAGCAGCAGGTTTAATCAACACAATCCAGCCTGGTCTATGGGAACGGACACAACACAAGACAACCAGCCTGTCAGCAGCTGAGCTATCTGTCTGTAGACTACAGGAGAATGAGGAGATGCCTGTACCAGCTGAGCTGTCTGTCTGCAGGCTGCAGGAGAATGCATTGATGTCTGTAACAGCTAGCAGGCCTACTGCTTTAAACAGAGGCTTCTGTTCTTTCTCTGGAACTAAAGTGATTGATGTGAGATCTCATAGGCCTTCATAATACACAACTGCATTAGGTCTCAATTTCATATTATATTAGGTAAATATGTGGTATACAGTGTACTTCCTTAACACACACACACACACTGACACAATGTTTCATTATGATGGCAGGCAATCTTATGCATAATACATAAACACTGAACGGGTGTTGAGCAAGGGGAGGAGCTTAATGACGAGATACTGTTTACAGACAGACAAGCTATTGTGATGAGAACTCTGTAGGCCTTCTGTATAGAAGACATTTTAATAAGATGCTGCCCATGAGCATGCAAAAAAAGACCCTTTAGCTCTTATCTAGATGTTTTGTAAGAATCTATGTCGACACTTGCTCCTCGAGCGTCTTATTCCAAATTCATGGGCATTAATATGGAATTGTTCCCCCCTTTACTGCTGTAACAGCCTCTCCACTCTTCTGGGAAGGCTTTCCACTAGATGTTGGAACATTACTGCTTTAACAGCCTCTCCACTCTTCTGGGAAGGCTTTCCACTAGATGTTGGAACATTACTGCTTTAACAGCCTCTCCACTCTTCTGGGAAGGCTTTCCACTAGATGTTGGAACATTAGTGAGGTCGGGTACTGTTGTTGGGTGAATAGGACTGGCTCGCAGTCAGCGTTTCAATTCATCCCAAAGGTGTTTGACGGGGTTGAGGTCAGGGCACTGTGCAAGCCAGTCAAGTTCTTCCACACCATCTCGACAAACCATTTCTGTATCGACCTTGCTTTGTGCACGGTGGCATTGTCTTGCTGAAATAGGAAAGGGCCTTCCCCAAACTGTTGCCACAAAGTTGGAAGCAAAGGATCATCTAGAAGGTCATTGTATGCTGTAGCGTTAAGATTTTCCTTCAATGGAACTAAGGGGCCTAGTCCGCTGCATGAAAAACAGCCCCAGACCATAATTCCTCCTCCACCAAACTTTACAGTTGGCACTATGCATTCGGGCAGGTAGTGTTCTCCTGGCATCCGCCAAACCCAGATTTGTCAGTCGTGCTGCCAGATGGTGAAGCGTGATTCATCACCCCAGAGAACGCGTTTCCACTGCTCCAGAGTCCAATGGCGGCGAGCTTTACACCACTCCAGCCGAGGCATGGCATTGCAGATGTTGATCTTAGGCTTGTGTGCGGCTGCTCGCCTCAGCGGTTCCGTTATGATAGCTTGTGTGGCCTACCACTTCGCGGCTGAGCGGTTCCGTTCTGATAGCTTGTGTGGCCGACCACTTCGCGGCTGAGCTGCTGTTGCTCATAGATGTTTCCACTTCACAATAAAAGGACTTCCAGTTGACCGGGGCAGCTCCACTAGGGAATAAATTTGACCAACTGACTTGTCGGAAAGGTGGCATCCTATGATGGTGCCACATTGAAAGTCACTGAGCTCTTCAGTAAGGCCATTCTACTGCCAAATGATTTCTTATGAAGATTGCACGGCTGTGTGTTCGATTTTATACACCTGTCAGCAACATGTGCGGCTGAAATAGCTGAATCCATTATTTGGAAGGGATGTCCACATACACTATATATACAAATGTATCTTGATTGGGCAGGTGATGGGCACACACAGCGTAAGGCTGGAGAAGTGTATATGACTCCCTTGCCACTAGCTGAAAACCTGAAATCCATTGACATCAATTTAACAGGCTTGCCACTTTTAAAATGGTAACATTAAATAAATCCTATTAGATCCAATCAAAACGTTCAAAGGTATAGGCTGTGTGTGCTTTGTAGTTAGTAGAATGAGAGGAAATGCCTTATATGGTGTTTATTTTCCTTTAATGAGTGCTTCCATTCACCACAGGTGACAGAGAAGGACAGTATGTTAGCCACCTGGAATCTGCCACCTCAGCAGAGTGAATACCGCATAACAGCAGTGTCAAAGTACAATCTGTCTCTTTGGCAACAGCCTCGGGTCCCTGTCTCTCTCTGGCAACAGCCCCGGGTCCCTGTCTCTCTCTGGCAACAGCCTCGGGTCCCTGTCTCTCTCTGGCAACAGCCCCGGGTCCCTGTCTGACAACAATTCTCAGGCCATCAGCTGCAGCGCAACACAATCAAAACATGTAGGCTACCAACAAATGCTCTGCAGGGGGTCACAAACATTTTTTGGAATGTTTGTGGAAGTTGCCACATACATCTTTTTAAAAACAAAAATCCATAGGCTACAATCCAATGTGCTGCGTGTAAAGATTGTCAATAAATTGGGCGCTCTCTATTGCAAATGCTCACTGCATTGTACATTGCGTTTTGCTAGTGTTTGAGTCGTCTAGTTGTGGCAACAATAGACCTACACAAGCAACGTTATATTCAGAAGATAAATTAACTATTAGATGCAGCACTTACAGTTATAATCACGGTGTCGTCTTCTTTGAATTTGGGGATGTATTTGTCTCCTCTTGTTATTTCGGATTCATTTAGTGGCCTGAATCGGCACATTACTTTCACGCCGTATTCGGCTGCAGCATCCGCCATGGTTGCGTTCTATCCAGGCAAGCAGATATCCAGATCAACTTTGATCCGCGGATGGTTTTTATCTGTTGAATGATTGTAAGTAAACCAACGCGTCCTTCACTCAAAGTGCCCCTATTTCGCTACGCCACGGGCATTTAGTTGAGACAGATTCCGATCAGAATGAAAATTATTGGATGAAACAATGATAAAAATCCTACAAAAATATAATTTACAAAGAGATAGGTAAAGCCTATCCTTCAGAAGAGACGAGTGCCGCGGAGTTGAGAAACCCCCGCATCGTACTGCACGTTGCTCTGCGCTCTTCTCTTCCACACTGCATCAGCATCAGCACCACTCCCCTTCCTCCTCCCCCCTCCCTCTGGGCTGGAGCCCAGCATCTCGCTGCTCGATATAACAGCTAGAGGTCAGTGTTTAACTCTAAAGGAAATGAATCGTTTCAAATGTGAAATTCTATTGCCCATCAATGGAGAAAAAAAACTACTACCTGCAACTAATTGCAATATATTTAAATTCCTTTTGATAGAATGTGATGATTGGATGTGCATGAACGTTTAAAACAGTATCATGTGTATCAACACATAAAAGGTTCAATAAGAGTGCACTTAAATGCCAAATAATTCAAGTAGGAGTGAACAGTTTTTACTATCTTAAAACATCTGTGCAACATTGTTCAAATGTTACATCACTGTATGACCTGTCATGTTTACAATATTTACACAATAAAAAACGGCTGCTTACATGAAATAATAGACAACGCCAAACAATGAGAAAACATGGGACTTCACACTATTTGTCCTAGCACCCACAATGCAACAAATGACATCAAATGCACAACACACTTTACAAAGTAGTCTACTTTTGTAAAGTACACACACACACACACACACACACACACACACACACATATACATTAGTGAGAAAACTTAGTTACATGTGGAAAAACCAACACTGACAACAGCAACATGTTAAAAACACACAAATAAAGACTCAAAGAGCAAGCAAGGGTAAGAAAAACAGCACACACACACACACACACACACCTCCAAAAATAAAACACACACACACGTGTGAATAAATTGTGCTGCACTGACCATTTGACCGACAACAGAAAGGTAAAAGTGAAAAGACATTATACAACATGGGGTTTGAACACGAGACTGACTGGGTCTCTCGGTCATTGCACAAGGGCAGAATGAACTTCACGTGTTCTCTTGACTGCTCTCAAGAGTATTTGTGAAAAGCTTCATTAAAAAGCATGAATACTTTTCTAGAAGTAGAGTGAAATACTTTTCTGTCTGGAGTGAATTACAGTTGATCCATCTAGACATGGTTTGTAATATGAACGGATACACAGATCATTTTTTAAATTTTTTTTAAAGATTGCCGTTCTGAAGTTGATTTAATGATTTATGATGTGACTTATTTGAATTGCACACAACACGCTGTAGTGAATATAACAAGTCTGTTTTCAATGGGGCAATAAAAAGCATCCAAATCTCATCAGCACGAAACGTAGTGAAGCCGTTCTATATGCAGACAGTCTCCGATTAACACACTTCTATTGGAATTGTATTCAGTAGTGATTTCTCCACTAAACAACCCCATGACAGCACCCGGCCTGAAGGCCCAAACCGACAGGGCCCGGCCTGAAGGCCCAAACCGACAGCACCCGGCCTGAAGGCCCAAACCGACAGGGCCCGGCCTGAAGGCCCAAACCGACAGGGCTCGGCCTGAAGGCCCAAACCGACAGGGCTCGGCCTGAAGTCCCAAACCGACAGGGCTCGGACTGAAGTCCCAAACCGTCAGGGCTCGGCCTGAAGGCCCAAACCGACAGGGCTCGGCCTGAAGTACCAAACCGACAGGGCTCGGCCTGAAGGCCCAAACCAACACTTCTTTCTTTCCATACTAATATGACATACTGCCCATTATCCATTTGAAACGTTTCTTCTATCCTTTAAACTATTATTGTACTTATCTGCACTGATTTTAATGAATCACTTAGGTCGTTAAAAGTTGATTCTGAATTATTATTATTTTTTCAAAGATCGCATGCTGCCTAAATATATAGTGAAGCCTTTTCAGACCTTATGCTTATAAATAAGCATGGTCCCCAGAGACTGGAGATACGCAACCTTAACTTTCTGGAAGGAGGCAGTCAATGACCTCTTCAGGACATGATCTACTGTAACAAACACTACAGAAGAGATAGCTAGCAGAAGGGAAAAACACAGTAGTACACAACGTCAAGGGATCCAAAAAGAACACATTTCAAATCAAACTGGAAAACAGTCAGGTTAATGGCTAAACTGAATACAGCATATAGGCTATTTCTGTGTAAAATAAACACGTAAGGCTTTGAGTTTATAACTCTCGGTTGTATTATTGCCATCTAGAATATTGTAAAGCTTAAAATAAATATGAAATACTGTACATAAATAATTTATAACAAATAAACTACACATAAGGCCCCTAAATTGTAGGATGAACTCTTTTCCACCATTTTACCTCAGGCAGTTAGTGTTATTTTCACAATCCACTCTTACGTCATAGTAACATACGGCATCTATGCTTGTGGTTGGTTACGCGATCTAAAGCTATAGCTGTGTGATAAAATGATGACACTATTTGAAAATGATATTAAGAAAAATATCAAAAACATCAAAAAGAAATCTAAATGATGCAAAAACAGCTGACTGGTATTTGACAACAGTCTGTGGTTTTAGTAGGTTGAGATCCTGGAATTAGAAGGATGCTTCATTCCAGTCATCCTTTTTCTCTGGTAACCGTAGAAACAGAAAGACTTTCAGCTGGTAAAGTTCACTCTGTTTTTAAAACACATAAAATGAACAAACACTTAGTGGTGTTGAAGTGAAGCCCGTTTCTCCTGGGTCTGGATTCAGAAAGCGTCTCAGAGTTGGGGGTGCTGAACTAGGATCAGTCTCGCCCCTCTTAGACCTGATTCTACTGCCTGTGATGATCTAGTAGCAGGCCCCCATCTGTATATGTCATCTTATTCATTATAATATTAAAAGTGAAACTGATCTGTGATCAGCACTCCTACTCCTCGAATGCTTTCTGAATACAGACCCTGCTGGTCAAGCCAATAAACAGCAGGTCTATAACATCCCCATATAAAAGCTTCCGGCTGGATCTCGTCTTTACATGTCCCTTTGCATACAGTCAGAATGACAGTGTGTGTTGAAGAAAAACCAGGACATCGGTGCCCTTCTGCTGCTGCTGCTTTGTACAATACAAGTTCACATGTGCATTATTAAGTATGTTGTACATCACCAGTGTACAATATTTACATACGTTTCTTAATATTCATGAAATCTTCCGTATTACCTATATACATATTGAAAATGTATCAGAAATATTTGGACTGTCTATTTTCTTTCAAATGTAGTATTTTTCTTCTATTTATCAGTTGGTTTTTTAAATATGTTATTCTAGAAAAAATAGTTGTCATTCAGCTAGCTGTAGACACATTACAACCGTTGGTTTTTACAGTTGAAATTCAAAACTGTAATATTTGTGTTTGGCTTTTCCAGGACTTTCAATGTCAGTCAGCTACGGAGGTCGTGGGACGATAATGTACCACTACTATCCATATTGTAGCACCTGGTTGGAGTTCAAAGGTCGCGGCGGGGCGGTCTGAACCGTTGTTCCAAGGCTGGGCACTGGCTAGATACTGGACTGTCATTAGCTGACCAAACACATTCAATGTTATCTGGAGATCTTTCTCCTCTTGGGCTTGGGCAGCTTCACCTGTCTGTCTCTGGAAGGGATCTGATGGACCTGAGGACAGAGAAGACATAATACATTAATGGATGACCAGGGCTCTAATTTAACTGGGTGGTTCCAGCCCTGAATGCCGATTGGCCGACAGTCGTGGTATAATCAGACTGTATACCCAGGTATGACATTTATTTTTACTGCTCTAACTACGTTGGTAACCAGTTTATAATATCAATAAGGCACCTCGGGGGTTTGTGATATATGGCCAATATACCACGGCTAAGGGCTGTATCCAGGCTCTCCACGTTGCGTCATGCCTAAGAACAGTCCTTAGCCGGGGTATAGTGGCCCATATCACACCCCTGGGGCCTTATTGCTTAAATGGAACCCTAACATTTAAATAACATTTAACTTTTAGCCTTAACCCAAAACCTAACTTTTAGCCTTAACCCAAACCCTAACTTTTAGCCTTAACCCAAACCCTAACATTTAAATAACATTTAACTTTTAGCCTTAGCCCAAACCCTAACTTTTAGCCTTAACCCAAACCCTAACTTTTAGCCTTAACCCAAACCCTAACATTTAAATAACATTTAACTTTTAGCCTTAACCCAAACCCTAACATTTAAATAACATTTAACTTTTAGCCTTAGCCCAAACCCTAACTTTTAGCCTTAGCCCAAACCCTAACTTTTAGCCTTAACCCAAACCCTAACATTTAAATAACATTTAACTTTTAGCCTTAGCCCAAACCCTAACTTTTAGCCTTAGCCTTAGCCCAAACCCTAACTTTTAGCCTTAGCCCAAACCCTAACTTTTAGCCTTAGCCCAAACCCTAACTTTTAGCCTTAACCCAAACCCTAACTTTTAGCCTTAGCCCAAACCCTAACTTTTAGCCTTAACCCAAACCCTAACTTTTAGCCTTAACCCAAACCCTAACATTTAAATAACATTTAACTTTTAGCCTTAACCTAAACCCTAACATTTAAATAACATTTAACTTTTAGCCTTAGCCCAAACCCTAACTTTTAGCCTTAGCCCAAACCCTAACTTTTAGCCTTAGCCCAAACCCTAACTTTTAGCCTTAACCCAAACCCTAACTTTTAGCCTTAACCCAAACCCTAACTTTTAGCCTTAACCCAAACCCTAACTTTTAGCCTTAACCCAAACCCTAACTTTTAGCCTTAACCCAAACCCTAACTTTTAGCCTTAACTTTTAACCCTAACCTAAGGACAGAGAAGACAATAGAAGATGTATTAATAGCAACCAAACAACCCAGTCTCTGTTGGCTTGTGCGGGTAGTAGTGTACATTCTACAGTGTTTAATAGCACCTGAGTTCAGACAGAACTCCACAGACATCCTAATCTGACTAAGCTGTCCTCTTTTCCACTCAAAGTGTCTGGTTTCATATTTCGCATGTCTGAATTCAGAGGAAAGGCAGCAAGATGCATTAACAGCACAGTGAATCCTTTTCAAATTGAAATGTGGTGCTGGTTGAGGGGTTGTTGCAGCTTGTTTATGTAATCCTCTGACTGGGGTGTGTGTGTGTGTGAGGTGTCTCCCGGCTGACACAGAGACAGCCCTTTGATCAACAGTGGCTGTAGTCTTAGTTCTGCTCAGCTTAGCCTGGGGGACAGTCTAGAGAGAAGGAGGGGAGAGGTAGAGGGGCAGAGGGAGAGAGAAGGAGGGCAGAGAGAGAGAAGGAGGGCAGAGGGAGAGAGGTAGAGGGGCAGAGGGAGAGAGGTAGAGGGGCAGAGGGAGAGAGAAGGAGGGCAGAGGGAGAGAGAAGGAGGGCAGAGGGAGAGAGGAGGAGGGGCAGAGGGAGAGAGAAGGAGGGCAGAGGGAGAGAGGAGGAGGGGAGAGGGAGAGAAGAGGAGGGGAGGGAGACAGAGGGGCGGAGGGAGAGGAGGGAGACAGAGGGGCAGAGGGAGAGAGAAGGAGGGCAGAGGGAGAGAAGAGGAGGGGAGGGAGACAGAGGGGCAGAGGGAGAGGAGGGAGACAGAGGGGCAGAGGGAGACAGAGGGGCAGAGGGAGAGAGAAGGAGGGCAGAGGGAGAGAGGAGGAGGGGCAGAGGGAGAGAGAAGGAGGGCAGAGGGAGAGAGAAGGAGGGCAGAGGGAGAGAGAAGGAGGGCAGAGGGAGAGAGAAGGAGGGCAGAGGGAGAGAGAAGGAGGGCAGAGGGAGAGAAGAGGAGGGGAGGGAGACAGAGGGGCAGAGGAGGGAGACAGAGGGGCAGAGGGAGAGAGAATGAGGGCAGAGGGAGAGAGAATGAGGGCAGAGGGAGAGAGGTAGAGGGGCAGAGGGAGAGAGAAGGAGGGCAGAGGGAGAGAAGAGGAGGGGAGGGAGACAGAGGGGCAGAGGGAGAGGAGGGAGACAGAGGGGCAGAGGGAGAGAGAAGGAGGGCAGAGGGAGAGAGAAGGAGGGCAGAGGGAGAGGGAGAGAAGAGGAGGGAGACAGAGGGGCAGAGGGAGAGGAGGGAGACAGAGGGGCAGAGGGAGAGAGAAGGAGGGCAGAGGGAGAGAGGTAGAGGGGCAGAGGGAGAGAAGAGGAGAGGAGGGAGACAGAGGGCAGAGGGAGAGAGAAGGAGGGCAGAGGGAGAGAGGAGGAGGGGCAGAGGGAGAGAGAAGGAGGGCAGAGGGAGAGAGAAGGAGGGCAGAGGGAGAGAGAAGGAGGGCAGAGGGAGAGAGAAGGAGGGCAGAGGGAGAGAGAAGGAGGGCAGAGGGAGAGAGAAGGAGGGCAGAGAGAGAGAGGAGGGCAGAGAGAGAGAGGAGGGCAGAGAGAGAGAGAAGGAGGGCAGAGAGAGAGAGAGAAGGAGGGCAGAGAGAGAGAGAGATGGAGGGCAGAGAGAGAGATGGAGGGCAGAGAGAGAGATGGAGGGCAGAGAGAGAGAGGAGGGCAGAGAGAGAGATGGAGGGCAGAGAGAGGAAGGAGGGCAGAGGAAGAAAGGAGGGCAAAGGAAGAGAGGTAGAGGGGCAGAGGGAGAGAGGTAGAGGGACAGAGGGAGAGAGGTAGAGGGGCAGAGGGAGAGAGGTAGAGGGGCAGAGGGAGAGAGGTAGAGGGGCAGAGGGAGAGAGGTAGAGGGGCAGAGGGAGAGAGGTAGAGGGAGAGAGGTAGAGGGGCAGAGGGAGAGAGGTAGAGGGGCAGAGGGAGAGAGGTAGAGGGGCAGAGGGAGAGAGGTAGAGGGGCAGAGGGAGAGAGGTAGAGGGGCAGAGGGAGAGAGGTAGAGGGGCAGAGGGAGAGAGGTAGAGGGGCAGAGGGAGAGAGGTAGAGGGGCAGAGAAGAGAGGTAGAGGGGCAGAGGGAGAGAGAAGGAGGGCAGAGGGAGAGAGGTAGAGGGGCAGAGGGAGAGAGAAGGAGGGCAGAGGGAGAGAGGTAGAGGGGCAGAGGGAGAGAGAAGGAGGGCAGAGGGAGAGAGAAGGAGGGCAGAGGGAGAGAGAAGGAGGGCAGAGGGAGAGAGAAGGAGGGCAGAGGGAGAGAGAAGGAGGGCAGAGGGAGAGAGAAGGAGGGCAGAGGGAGAGAGAAGGAGGGGAGGGAGACAGAGGAGAGGCCATCTGGGAGAGCATGGTGTTCTAATCTTTCTAGATGGTACTAGTATACTCACAGTCCCTGACATCTTGTCCAGCTCACTCATGGCCTCATGTATAGCAGCTTCTAAATGATTATTCAACTTCCCAGCTCTGTTGGAACAATGAAAACAAAATCATGTCTCAGAAACATCAATAAGTCCATACCTAAACACTCAGCATTTTCTTTTTCGCTTTGGACAAAAACATAAATAGATTTGTTCAACTCTGCCTCCTGCCACGCAGGGATAAAGTATGCAATATAACATGAGCTGTAAGCAATGACACTGACTGGTCCAGGTACATTTTACAGAACATTGAGGGAGAAGAGCTAAGGTAAGCGCTGTGTGTGTGTGTGTGTGTGTGTGTGTGTGAGTGAGTGAGTGAGTGAGTGAGTGAGTGAGTGAGTGAGTGAGTGAGTGAGTGAGTGAGTGAGTGAGTGAGTGAGTGAGTGAGTGAGTGAGTGAGTGAGAGAACAGGTGCAGTGGAGGAGGTTTTTCATCATCAGGGGGGTAATGACGAGCCAGCCAGGGCAGCATCAGGAGTAATGACTAGCCAGCCAGGGCATCCAGGGGGTAATGACTAGCCAGCCAGGGCATCCTGGGGGTAATGACTAGCCAGCCAGGGCATCCAGGGGGTAATGACTAGCCAGCCAGGGCATCCAGGGGGTAATGACTAGCCAGCCAGGGCAACACCAGGGGGTAATGACTAGGCCAGCCAGGGCAGCATCAGGAGTAATGACTAGCCAGCCAGGGCATCATCAGGAGTAATGACTAGCCAGCCAGGGCAACACCAGGGGGTAATGACTAGGCCAGCCAGGGCATCCAGGGGGTAATGACTAGCCAGCCAGGGAAACATCAGGGGGTAATGACTAGCCAGCCAGGGCAACACCAGGGGGTAATGACTAGCCAGCCAGGGCAACACCAGGGGGTAATGACGAGCCAGCCAGGGCATCATCAGGGGTAATGACGAGCCAGCCAGGGCATCATCAGGAGTAATGACTAGCCAGCCAGGGCAACACCAGGGGGTAATGACTAGGCCAGCCAGGGCATCATCAGGAGTAATGACTAGCCAGCCAGGGCATCATCAGGAGTAATGACTAGCCAGCCAGGGCATCCAGGGGGTAATGACTAGCCAGCCAGGGCAACACCAGGGGGTAATGACTAGCCAGCCAGGGAAACACCAGGGGGTAATGACTAGCCAGCCAGGGCAACACCAGGGGGTAATGACTAGCCAGCCAGGGAAACACCAGGGGGTAATGACTAGCCAGCCAGGGCAACACCAGGGGGTAATGACTAGCCAGCCAGGGCATCATCCGGGGTAATGACTAGCCAGCCAGGGCATCATCCGGGGTAATGACTAGCCAGCCAGGGCATCATCAGGGGTAATGACTAGCCAGCCAGGGCATCATCAGGGGTAATGACTAGCCAGCCAGGGCATCATCAGGGGTAATGACTAGCCAGCCAGGGCATCATCAGGGGTAATGACTAGCCAGCCAGGGCATCATCAGGGGTAATGACTAGCCAGCCAGGGCATCATCAGTGGTAATGACTAGCCAGCCAGGGCATCATCAGTGGTAATGACTAGCCAGCCAGGGCATCATCAGTGGTAATGACTAGCCAGCCAGGGCATCACCTGGGGTAATGACTAGCCAGCCAGGGCATCATCAGGGGTAATGACTAGCCAGCCAGGGCATCATCAGGGGTAATGACTAGCCAGCCAGGGCATCACCAGGGGTAATGACTAGCCAGCCAGGGCATCACCAGGGGGTAATGACTAGCCAGCCAGGGCATCATCAGGGGTAATGACTAGCCAGCCAGGGCATCACCAGGGGGTAATGACTAGCCAGCCAGGGCATCATCAGGGGTAATGACTAGCCAGCCAGGGCATCATCAGGGGTAATGACTAGCCAGCCAGGGCATCATCAGGGGTAATGACTAGCCAGCCAGGGCATCATCAGTGGTAATGACTAGCCAGCCAGGGCATCACCAGGGGTAATGACTAGCCAGCCAGGGCATCACCAGGGGTAATGACTAGCCAGCCAGGGCATCACCAGGGGGTAATGACTAGCCAGCCAGGGCATCATCAGGGGTAATGACTAGCCAGCCAGGGCATCACCAGGGGGTAATGACTAGCCAGCCAGGGCATCATCAGGGGTAATGACTAGACAGCCAGGGCATCATCAGGGGTAATGACTAGCCAGCCAGGGCATCATCAGGGGTAATGACTAGCCAGCCAGGGCATCATCAGGGGTAATGACTAGACAGCCAGGGCATCATCAGGGGTAATGACTAGCCAGCCAGGGCATCATCAGGGGTAATGACTAGCCAGCCAGGGCATCATCAGGGGTAATGACTAGCCAGCCAGGGCATCATCAGGGGTAATGACTAGCCAGCCAGGGCATCACCAGGGGTAATGACTAGCCAGCCAGGGCATCACCAGGGGGTAATGACTAGCCAGCCAGGGCATCATCAGGGGTAATGACTAGCCAGCCAGGGCATCATCAGGGGTAATGACTAGCCAGCCAGGGCATCACCAGGGGGTAATGACTAGCCAGCCAGGGCATCACCAGGGGTAATGACTAGCCAGCCAGGGCATCATCAGGGGTAATGACTAGCCAGCCAGGGCATCATCAGGGGTAATGACTAGACAGCCAGGGCATCATCAGGGGTAATGACTAGCCAGCCAGGGCATCATCAGGGGTAATGACTAGCCAGCCAGGGCATCATCAGGGGTAATGACTAGCCAGCCAGGGCATCATCAGGGGTAATGACTAGCCAGCCAGGGCATCACCAGGGGTAATGACTAGCCAGCCAGGGCATCACCAGGGGTAATGACTAGCCAGCCAGGGCATCATCAGGGGTAATGACTAGCCAGCCAGGGCATCACCAGGGGTAATGACTAGCCAGCCAGGGCATCATCAGGGGTAATGACTAGCCAGCCAGGGCATCATCAGGGGTAATGACTAGCCAGCCAGGGCATCATCAGGGGTAATGACTAGCCAGCCAGGGCATCATCAGGGGTAATGACTAGACAGCCAGGGCATCATCAGGGGTAATGACTAGCAGCCAGGGCATCATCAGGGGTAATGACTAGCCAGCCAGGGCATCATCAGGGGTAATGACTAGCCAGCCAGGGCATCATCAGGGGTAATGACTAGCCAGCCAGGGGCATCACCAGGGGTAATGACTAGCCAGCCAGGGCATCATCAGGGGTAATGACTAGCCAGCCAGGGCATCATCAGGGGTAATGACTAGCCAGCCAGGGCATCATCAGGGGTAATGACTAGCCAGCCAGGGCATCATCAGGGGTAATGACTAGCCAGCCAGGGCATCATCAGGGGTAATGACTAGCCAGCCTGGGCATCATCAGGGGTAATGACTAGCCAGCCAGTGCATCATCAGGGGTAATGACTAGCCAGCCAGGGCATCATCAGGGGTAATGACTAGCCAGCCTGGGCATCATCAGGGGTAATGACTAGACAGCCAGGGCATCACCAGGGGTAATGACTAGCCAGCCAGGGCATCATCAGGGGTAATGACTAGCCAGCCTGGGCATCATCAGGGGTAATGACTAGCCAGCCAGGGCATCACCAGGGGTAATGACTAGCCAGCCAGGGCATCATCAGGGGTAATGACTAGCCAGCCAGGGCATCATCAGGGGTAATGACTAGACAGCCAGGGCATCACCAGTGGTAATGACTAGCCAGCCAGGGCATCATCAGGGGTAATGACTAGCCAGCCAGGGCATCATCAGGGGTAATGACTAGACAGCCAGGGCATCACCAGTGGTAATGACTAGCCAGCCAGGGCATCACCAGGGGTAATGACTAGCCAGCCAGGGCATCATCAGGGGTAATGACTAGCCAGCCAGGGCATCATCAGAGGTAATGACTAGCCAGCCAGGGCATCATCAGGGGTAATGACTAGCCAGCCAGGGCATCACCAGGGGTAATGACTAGCCAGCCAGGGCAACACCAGGGGGTAATGACTAGCCAGCCAGGGCATCATCAGGGGTAATGACTAGCCAGCCAGGGCATCATCAGGGGTAATGACTAGCCAGCCAGGGCATCATCAGGGAAGCAGCAGTCCCAAAAACACCCTCTTCAGTGCATTACTTTGACCAGGGCTCAGAGTGGGACAGAGAGTACAGACAGGTGATTCAGTAGTCAGTGGTATTAACCTCTCCTCAACACAGAGCAGCCAGCCAGGATGGAACTAACCAGCCAGGATGGAACTAACCAGCCAGGATGAAACTAACCAGCCAGGATGAAACTAACCAGCCAGGATGAAACTAACCAGCCAGGATGGAACTAACCAGCCAGGATGGAACTAACCAGCCAGGATGGAACTAACCAGCCAGGATGGAACTAACCAGCCAGGATGGAACTAACCAGCCAGGATGGAACTAACCAGCCAGGATGGAACTAACCAGCCAGGATGGAACTAACCTGGCCCATCAACATTCTAGAATGAATTCCACTCTTAAAATAGAGCAAATAAAACACATCTGTTCATCTTTTTAAAACACAGGAGAAACTGGTTCCACATACACACATGTCCCATCCATCCTACAGCAATATAACTTACTTTCGGTTCCTCTTGGTCGCTCTGTCAAGGGCCTCTAGGTCATGTGTCAGTGTTTTCAGCTTCTCCGTCTCCACCTGGGGTAATAACAGATGTCAGACAGGTGTTTTCAGCTTCTCCGTCTCCACCTGGGGTAATAACAGATGTCTCCACCTGGGGGTAATAACAGATGTCTCCACCTGGGGGTAATAACAGATGTCTCCACCTGGGGGTAATAACAGATGTCTCCACCTGGGGGTAATAACAGATGTCTCCACCTGGGGGTAATAACAGATGTCTCCACCTGGGGGTAATAACAGATGTCTCCACCTGGGGGTAATAACAGATGTCTCCACCTGGGGGTAATAACAGATGTCTCCACCTGGGGGTAATAACAGATGTCTCCACCTGGGGGTAATAACAGATGTCTCCACCTGGGGGTAATAACAGATGTCTCCACCTGGGGGTAATAACAGATGTCTCCACCTGGGGGTAATAACAGATGTCTCCACCTGGGGGTAATAACAGATGTCTCCACCTGGGGGTAATAACAGATGTCTCCACCTGGGGGTAATAACAGATGTCAGACATTATGTTGGGTCTAAGAATAGGACCAAAAGCCTGACTATAGGTCCCATCAACATGACCATCAGTAGCAGAAGTAGTGACAGTTACTTTTATCTAAAAAGGTACAAAAGTCAAGTCAATAGTGAAAGAACTAGATTTGTGGGTGTGTATTTTTCTTTCACCTGTCTCTGAAGACATCTCACCTTGCTGTCCTCTCTGAGCTGCAGGCTGCCATGGTGATGGTTGTGCCCCGCCTCCTCCCCTGACAGTTTACCAGGCCAGGATGGGAACCCTTTAAAGCCCTGACCCCAGACCAGATCCCCCATGTTAAACGTCCTGGGTCTATAGTGGAGCATCTCTGACGACGGGCTGTCCGGCTGCCTAAGGTCCTCCTCGCTGCTCAGGGACTTGGTGTCAGACGGGCTGGGGGCACAGCCTCCGTTAAAGTGCCCGTTGTAGTGGCCCACGTACTCTTTAACCAACGGACCCTCCAGGCTGGTGGAGGAGCTGGGAGACTGGTCGTCCCCGGTTAGGTCCCCCTGTCTGGGGGGGCCGAGGGGGTCAGACACACCGTACCCCCGTAGAGAGAACTGGACCTGGGGGGGTCCGACGCCACCCTCCGTTCATATGGGCGCATCTCTCCACAGTCTGATCCAACCTCTCTTTGTAGTTAACGATGTTCACGGCCGTCCGGTTGCAGTTGTTGAAGCGGTTGAATCCATCCTCCAGGAAGGCCTTGTCTGAGGGGGCGGGGAGAGAGTGGTGGTGACCTTCGTGGGGGGAGCTGTCGGCTGGACAGGGGGGTGCAGGAGCTAGACTCCCAGGTCTCTCCATACAGGGGCTGCTGCGGACATGAGTGGAGCACTCTAGGAACTCCTCACCGCCCCATGCCGTGTGACCTCTGTCCAGACTTCCAGAGTACCCGGTCTCGCCTTCCCACTGCCCCCTGGGGGTGCCATGGCCTGGGGATCTGAAGTAGTCCTGGTGGGAGGCCTCTGGAAGTGCACCCTGACCCTCGGGGATGCTAACAGTACTCTTCCCCTGACCAGAGTGCTTCTGGGGCCGTCCTGCTCTGACCTGCCTGGGTCTGGGCTGTTGGCTCAGGGTCGGTGTCTGCTCCACCTCCTGGTGCGCCACCCGGTGGCCACTATGGCTGACTGCAGCATGGCTGTGAGGGAGGTTGTGGTTGATGCTGACCGGCTCCCCTACGGAGTTAGTGAAGGCAGTCATGGTGCTGAGAGTGGGTACCGGGCTGGACTGGGTAGTGCCACTAACCGTGGTGGTGATGACTACATGCATTCCTTTACTGGCCGCATCCACCACAGCCCTGTAGATGGCATCTACAGACTCCACCCCTCCGCTGGGTAGCCTATCAGAGCCGTGCATCCCTGGGGGAAGCCCTTCTCCCTGAGTCTGTTGCATCTCCTGTTGGCTGACACCAAACTGGGTGTGTGACAGCATCCCCTGAGACTCAGGAAGTGATGTCATACCAGACTGAGAGATCATCTGTGAGTGAGGGACTGAAATGCTGTTGTCTGGCAAACACCCCTGAAACAACACAGATGTAAAGTTCATTGAGAGAAAAATGAAAACGTGTCATTATCACTCCTAGCATGTCAGAGAATCCACAACTATTGGGGTCTTTTGAGGAGGACGGAATGTATCATGTAGATCATCCACCCGTAGTGAAGAGTGAATCAGATAATCTTGTCATCTCTATTCATTCTATTTCTATCTGCCACGCTCAGAGCGTTTCACGTCACTGAACACACCCTTCAAACAGACAGACTAACCTGGAAGTTCTGGAACAGGCAGGCCATAGGGTGGGCGTTGGAGGAGTTGTTGTTTTCAGGGAAGCCAGGTTGCTGTGAGCCCTGGTAGCCAGGAGGGAGACCCTGCATGGCCCGCTGAATGCCCTGATGAAGCTGCTGCTGCTGGGCATGACGCTGCTGGAACACCTGGGTACCACCGCCACTGCTGGAACTGTTGATGACGTGGGGCTGGAGGCTGGTTATGCTGCAGTTTACGAGGTTAGATGGGTCTCCTGTTGGGGTGGAAGAATAATACTGTTCATTGTTATTTTCAAATCAGGGAAATTCCACACCTTAACTGCCTGGAGAAGACAGGTCAGTGGGGTAACTCAATGCTGAGCAAAATGATGGAAGAAGTGGGAAGATGGAAATTCTTGTAATTGAACGAATAAACTGGAGAACCCGATGGCTTAGGCTGTAGTACTGTGCTCCACTCCTCACAGGTCTATTTTCTCCTCCTAACTAGTTTCTCCTCTCACTAGTCTAGCCCCTCTCCTCTCACTAGTCTAGCTCCTCTCCTCTCACTAGTCTAGCTCCTCTCCTCTCACTAGTCTAGCTCCTCTCCTCCTCGCTCACTAGCTCCCCTCCTCTCACTAGTCTAGCTCCCCTCCTCTCACTAGTCTAGCTCCCCTCCTCTCACTAGTCTAGCTCCCCTCCTCTCACTAGTCTAGCTCCCCTCCTCTCACTAGTCTAGCTCCCCTCCTCTCACTAGTCTAGCTCCCCTCCTCTCACTAGTCTAGCTCCTCTCCTCTCACTAGTCTAGCTCCTCTCTCCTCCTCTCACTAGTCTAGCTCCTCTCCTCCTCTCACTAGTCTAGCTCCTCTCCTCCTCATCACTAGTCTAGCTCCTCTCCTCCTCTCATCTCTAGCTCTCTCCTCCTCTCACTAGTCTAGCCCTCTCCTCCTCTCACTAGTCTAGCTCCTCTCCTCCTCTCACTAGTCTAGCTCCTCTCCTCCTCTCACTAGTCTAGCTCCCTCCTCCTCTCACTATCTAGCTCCTCCCCTCCTCTCACTAGTCTAGCTCCCCTCCTCTCACTAGTCTAGCTCCCCTCCTCTCACTAGTCTAGCTCCCTCCTCTCACTAGTCTAGCTCTCCCCTCCTCTCACTAGTCTAGCTCTCCTCCTCGCTCACTAGCTCCCCTCCTCTCACTAGTCCTAGCTCCTCTCCTCCTCGCTCACTAGCTCCCCTCCTCTCACTAGTCTAGCTCCTCTCCTCCTCGCTCACTAGCTCCCCTCCTCTCACTAGTCTAGCTCCTCTCCTCTTCGCTCACTAGCTCCCCTCCTCTCACTAGTCTAGCTCCTCTCCTCCCCTCATAATCTAGCTCCTCTCCTCCTCCTCACTCACTAGCTCCCCTCCTCTCACTAGTCTAGCTCCTCTCCTCTCCTCCTCGCTCACTAGCTCCCTCCTCTCACTAGTCTAGCTCCTCTCCTCTCCTCCTCGCTCACTAGCCTCCCCTCCTCTCACTAGTCTAGCTCCTCTCCTCTCCTCCTCGCTCACTAGCTCCCCTCTCACTAATCTAGCTCCTCTCCTCCTCTCACTAATCTAGCTCCTCTCCTCCTCTCACTAATCTAGCTCCTCTCCTCCTCTCACTAATCTAGCTCCTCTCCTCCTCTCACTAATCTAGCTCCTCTCCTCCTCTCACTAATCTAGCTCCTCTCCTCCTCTCACTAATCTAGCTCCTCTCCTCCTCTCACCCAGTCTAGCTCCTCTCCTCCTCTCACTAATCTAGCTCCTCTCCTCCTCTCACTAATCTAGCTCCCTCTCCTCCTCTCACCAGTCTAGCTCCTCTCCTCCTCTCACTAATCTAGCTCCTCTCCTCCTCTCACTAATTCTAGCTCCTCTCCTCCTCTCACCAGTCTAGCTCCTCTCCTCCTCTCACCAGTCTAGCTCCTCTCCTCCTCTCACTAATCTAGCTCCTCTCCTCCTCTCACTAATCTAGCTCCTCTCCTCCTCTCACCAGTCTAGCTCCTCTCCTCCTCTCACTAATCTAGCTCCTCTCCTCCTCTCACTAATCTAGCTCCTCTCCTCCTCTCACCAGTCTAGCTCCTCTCCTCCTCTCACTAATCTAGCTCCTCTCCTCCTCTCACTAATCTAGCTCCTCTCCTCCTCTCACCAGTCTAGCTCCTCTCCTCCTCTCACTAATCTAGCTCCTCCTCCTCTCACCAGTCTAGCTCCTCTTCCTCCTCTCACCAGTCTAGCTCCTCTCCTCCTCTCACCAGTCTAGCTCCTCTCCTCTCTCACCAGTCTAGCTCCTCTCCTCCTCTCACCAGTCTAGCTCCTCTCCTCCTCTCACCAGTCTAGCTCCTCTCCTCCTCTCACCAGTCTAGCTCCTCTCCTCCTCTCACCAGTCTAGCTCCTCTCCTCCTCTCACCAGTCTAGCTCCTCTCACCAGTCTAGCTCCTCTCCTCCTCTCACCAGTCTAGCTCCTCTCCTCCTCTCACCAGTCTAGCTCCTCTCACCAGTCTAGCTCCTCTCCTCCTCTCACCAGTCTAGCTCCTCTCCTCACCAGCCTCTGCCTCGCCTCCCACTAGCGCCTCCCCCCCCCACTAGCCTCCCCTCTCACTAGCCTCCCCTCCCAAGCTCCTCACCTCCCTAGCTCCTCCCCTCACTAGACGCCACTCTCCCTCCCCTCCACTCTCACTAGCCTCCCTCCCCAGCTCCCCCAATAGCCTCTGCCCTTCACTAGCCTCCCCTCCCACAAGCCTCTCCTCCCACAAGCCTCCCCTCCCCTCCCACTAGCCTCCGCAGTGCTCAACCAGCGTGGCTGCACTGCTATGATATAGTGGTGATGGTTGCCGGGGAGGTTGCTATGGGAACGGTGTGATTGGTGGTGCTGTCTGAGCCGTGGCTTATTTCAGAGGTTGCAGCCTGGAAGAAGACTGGGGGTTGAGGAAGGGATGTGATTTAATGGCCTAGGCAGGGGGATGGGGTCAGAGGCAGGGCTGGATGCTTGGATGGTGGTGGCTGGGGAGGGGGAGCTGTCTGGGCATGAGGTAGGAGAAGAGAAGTGCTTGGTTGGAATGAACCCATCTAGGGAGATAGGCTAGCAGTCCACAAAGAGATGAAAGATAGCCACTATGCTTCCCGAGAAACATATGCCATATCTTATAGTATTTAGCATTATTTCCTGCTATCGTGTTCACACAACAGTAGGGCCAACACAGCCATGTGTAACACAGTGGGCCAAAGGAAAAAATGATCTATTCAGTTAGGCCTGTATCAGAGCAGACACATAATAAGGCTAATGAAGGAACACAACCCTTCTCCAAAGGCTTCACCCAGGCCTCCATTCAGAAGCCAGCGTTACTATAGCTACCAGCCAGCTCTTCACTATATCTGGTCAAGAGCTCGTTCTTAAAAAGGAGGGAGAAAAAAAGATCTGTTTTCATGTTATTCTGCCACTGAGCTGAGCACTGCAACTAGCATGCTAATAAGAGAGAAGCCACAATGATTATACAAACATGAGGGCCAGTCTCTCAACGTACACTCTCTACGAGAGACTAAAGACTGTCGTTCAACTCAAAGGCCATCTAGGTGGATTTATCAAACTCACACACCATCACAGAGCAAAGCGCCATCATCGAACAAAGTGTGCGTTTCTCTCAGTGGCTCACCTGGCTCAGAGATGATTGGACCACAACTCCATCATTGTTGCCGAGTGTCATTCCTGACATACTAGTCCTTCCCAGCGCAGCGTGAAGGTGACTGTGCTGCTGCTGATGTGGATGTTGACTTGGGTGGGACAGTGGTGGTGGGTTAGTGTTAGGATGATGGCTCAGGGGCATGTTCCCTGGGCCAAGGCCCACTTGTCCACCGGCCCCAGAGGGCCACAGTTCACCAACGAATTGGCCTGGATCTGGTTCATCAACCCTGGGAACCGAGGGCTGTGAGAATGAGGGCCTCCAGAGTCCATACTCCGGCAGTACATACCTGACCCTCCCCTTGGCCTAGCATCCTCTGTTGGGCCAGTAGGTTCTGCTGCTGGGAGGCTCCAGGAGGCATGACCCAGCCACATCGCTGTAGTGCATCTGACCAGGTCCTGGGGGCCTACAGGGCCTTGGTGCTGGTTATGGTGGTTGTTGTGGTTGCTCATGGACTGAAGCAGCTGGCCATGGAGGTGTTGGTCTGTAGGCCCCCAAGCCGGGCCACTTTCCTCAGTTGTTCTGCTGAGCTTGGTATGGTAGCCTGGACCTGGACCTCCACCCATGTTAGGAGACTTGTTGAGCATGTTGAAGACAATGCTGTCGTGGTGGTTGAGGGGGGTTGTTGGGCGGTGGTGGGCCTGGCGGC